>NC_088334.1:16677500-16977500 GCF_036884655.1 Musa acuminata AAA Group | reverse complement strand
CTACTTTGGTTTAACACCCAAATAGAAATGACTCTTTTCGGCATTCAAGAGGGTTACTCTCTCATTCGTCCTTCCTTTTTTAATGGGACGGACTATACTTATTGGAAACCTCGAATGATAGTTTTCTTACTTTCGTTGAATCTTGAGCTTTGGAATATTATCGAAAATGGATTTCAAAAATCTTCTTTTTGATGAGCGAATGGGATGAATCGGAGAAGAAAGTTTTTGCTTTAAACGCAAAGGTTATGAATGCCTTATATTATGCACTTGACAAAAATAAATTTAATCACATTTCGATTTGTGATTTGACTTTTAATATTTGGAGAACTCTTGAGGTCACTCATGAAGGCACTAATCGAGTGAAAGAGTCCAAAATCAATATTCTTGTGTATTACGAACTTTTCCAAATGAAACCAAGTGAGTCCATCGAAGACATGTACACCCGTTTCACAGATGTCATCAATTGACTCAAAACTGTTAGTAAAAGTTTTTCTAACTTTGAACTAATAACTAAAATCTTAAGATCCCTTCCAAAAAGTTGGGATCCAAAAGTTATGGCCATTCAAGAGGCTAAGGACCTTAAGACATTTCCTCTCGAAGAACTAATTGGGTCTTTAATGACCTACGAAATGAACAATGTGACAAAAAGAGAACTCGAGAACAACCTTCCAAAGGACAGGAAGGATTTGGGACATAGAACACATGAAGACCACTCGAGCATAAGCTCAAGTGAAGGTGAACTTAAACTACAAATGAAACAAAAATTAAAAAATAAAAAGAATGGAACTACTTGTTTTGAACGCAAGAAGAAGAACACAAATTGGGATGAATCGAGCTTATCCGAAGATGAGTAGAAAATCAAGAAAGGCGATGTGACAAACTATGCCTTAACCGCTTTCAACGATGAGGTAATCAAACTCCTCCTAATTTATTTCGAAATTACATAATACTTTTCATGAGTTATTTTTAATTTAGTTTAGGATTAATTTTCTTGAAAATTGTATTTTTAATAATTTAATGTTTAAAAATGAAAATGCAATAAAATGTTAAATATAAATCTTATGTATGTGCTAGAGAAGTAAAAATGTGTATTTTGATGATTTACAATTTTGATTGAAACCATGCTTAATGTCTTAATGAAAATATTGAGAAGTTTAATATCATGCTTAATAATGATGCATGGCTTTTGAATGAAATGGCTTGATGATCTTTTTTTTCTAACCTTGTCTTTGGTTGTCAAACATGATATATGGTTTTGACTTAAGAATAAAATTTGAGCATGCTAATATAAAGTCAATCACATAAATTAAAACTAAAGAAGTTTTAGTTATCTATAAGAATCATTCAAAATTATATTTAATGAAACCAATGCAAAATGATGGAATGAAAATATTGAAATTTTGATACTATGATTTGATGATTTTATGCATGAGATTGTAAAGTTATATGTAATAATTTTTGTAGTTTATTGATCTTGATGGTTTTTATGACAAAATTCATTTTTCAATCCTAAATGTTGATGCACATATTTATCTAGCATAAATGAAATAAATGACATGAATTTAAATAACTAGAAAGAGAAAAGCATTGTTCTTGAAAATATCTTATTGATTTATATGAATCTCTTGAAAATGATTTTGATTTGATGATTTGAATCTGAAATGAGTTATATCAAAATCATGATATTGATTTGACAAATTGAATAAGTTGAAAACGAATGATGATTTTTCTCTTAAATATAACTTGTAATATTTTTTTATAAATTATCATCTTGATTTCTCAATACATAAAATTTTTCCATGAATCAAAATTCTTTCATGATGTGATTCTTCTTGGTATTCACTAAAAATGATTTATTCAAATTAACCTATGCTACTCGACATCTTGATAATTTATGACTTGAATTTTATTATGTAAAATTTCTTACATTCATGAAATGTATATTTCATCATCAAAATTCTCTTGATATTTTGAATAATGTATGAAATACAAATGAGAAGTTACTGATCATGCATGATAGGATGTAATGAACTTTGACATTTAAATACCATCATTTGAAAAGCTATGATCATGCTACCAAAATGATGTATCATGAATGCTTGAATATCATATATAATATGCTCATAATGATGATTGAGTTATTTGTATCATGCATTAAAAATGAAAGATATAGTTTTGAAATTGTGCATGTTCGAATTTGAAAATATGATGATGCATAATGATGAAATTATGTAATAAAAATATTAAATATTTTGAAACCATGTTTTAGTGTCATGCATAATGATCATGCTTAATAAATTTTGAAATTATGCATAATGAATCTTGCGATTTATGGATTATTGATTTTTACCATAATGAAAGTGCCTTATTGATCTTTGTTGTAATAAATCTTACACTTTCAGTTTTAAACATGATACATGTTTTTATTTGACATAAATGAAACAAAATCATATGTTTTGAAACAACTAAAAAGAGGACAACATTCTTCTTGAAAATTATTTTGCTCTATCTTATTGATTTTGATGAATCCATTTGTATCATCTTTGTGAATATCTTGGATTTTGATAATGATTTTGATGATTTAAATTTGAATAAATTTTAATCGAAATTATGATCCTGATCTCTTGAAATTTATAACATGAAATCCTTTATGAATCAAGATTTCTTACTCTTTATTCTCTTATAGTTTGAGAAATTTTCAATATGAATCATAAGAGTTCTTATATATGAATTGAATTTTTTTCTCCTACATTTACTTTTGTGATTTACTAAAGAGAATATCTTTTTTTTTTAATTCTTGACTTAAAATTTTGAAAATCTCTTATTATTTGATATCCTAAGATCTCTCTTTGAATATTTAAAGAGGAGCATTTTCTAGATGAATCATAATTTTGATGATTGAATATTTGATATGCATGAATTAAGATCTTGCTCTCCTACTATTTTTTCTATTCACCAAAAAGAAGACTATTTCTAAGAAACCATGATATGCTATATGAAACACTTATGATATGATTTTTTATACAATTTCATGTATTAATGAAATATTTATCTCATCACCCAATTAATTCCTCTTGATACTCTTAATGTGATGAAATGAAATTATGCATGAAATACAAATAGGGAGAAGTTTTGATCATGCATGGTAGGATGCAATTTGATAAATTAATACCATCATGATTTGAAACATTTATGATTTGAAATTATGCATGCAATTGCTTTTTATTGTGATGATATATGCATATAATGTGATATATGCATATAATGTGTATCATGAATGCTCTAAATGATGAATTCTTGGTATCATGATCAAAAAATTGATAAATGCTATGATTTATTACCAAAATGATGTATCATGTATGATATGCCCATAGTGATTAATTTATTTGTATAATGCATGAAGTAAGGATACAAATGTAAAGTTTTGAAGTTGTGCATATTTTAATTTGAAAACATAATGATGCACAAATAAGATTGATACTTACCTTTGTCATGATTTAGAAATTGATGTAAAGGGTCTTCCCTTCTTTTTGACAATAACAAAGGAGGAGATAGCCAGCTAACTTGCACAAGACAAGAGAAGCAAAAATTACAAATGTACATATCGCAAAAAGGGGCAAAACTTATTAATTTGCTCGACTCAAAAGCAAGAAATGCTATCTTGTAATCTCAAGCAAAAGTGCTATCTTGCAAATCTCAAAGAAGCAATATGTGCCAAGTTACATATTTTGAAAAGAGGCAAAATAGTCCATCTTGCCCATCTTTTTGCTAACCTTTTTTTTGTGTAAAAGTTATAACTTGCATACTATAAATTTGCATACCAAATGTGCAATCTTGCCTATCTCAAGAAGCAAAACATACTAACTTGTACATCTAGCAAACTTGCGTATTTCAAGAAGTAAGAGATGCTTTCTTGAACATCTCAAAACTGCTAGCTTGCATGTTTTAAAAGTGTTGTAAAATTTGCTAGCTTGTATGTTGTAGTAATTGCTATCATACTACCTTGCATATCAATGATAATAGCAAAATTACATGATGATAAAACTAGGAGATTATATTAATTATGCAATGTGTTGAACTTAGATATTTCAAAAACTTACAACTTGCACATTGTAATAGGAAGTAAGAATCATGAGCTTACACAAGAAAGCTATCTTGTATTTGCTTTTGAAATTTTTTTGCTAGCTTGTATGTAACAAAACTTGCATATCATAAAAATTGCTAGCTTGCAGTCTAAAAGAGAAGTAAACAGTTACTATCTCAAGAAAAGCAAACATGCTAAACTTGCACATCTTTAATTGCTTGATTACATGATGATAAAATTTAACACTATATTTTTGCATGCAATGTATTGAACTTTATATCTCAAACACATAGAAAGTGACACTTCTCCTTTTTGTTGATGACAAAGGGGGGGAAGTATGATCATGTTATGCATGATGACGTGCTGTAAATACTCATGATGAATATTTGTAATGACTTGAATTCGGCTTGAATTCAAGGTTCTATCAAATGGCATATTGATAGAGAGAGTTTGTTTAAACTCTAGGAATTAAGGTTAACTCCGTCATCAAGTGATTACCATCATCAAAAAAGGGGAGATTGTTGAATATCGTATTTTGATGATGAAACCACTTGCTATGTGTTTATGATTTAATCAACGTTTTGAGTGACGCAGAATGCTTCGATCAGGATAAGACAATTAAAGCAGAAAAATCATATTGTGCCGGAGGAACATGTCAGAAGATTGGACGTCGGGCCGGTGGATCGGTCGACGTATCGATAGAAGGCTTCAAGCCATGAATTCAGGCATCGGGCTAAGAAGAGCAGGTATTGCGCCAAGGATATCGGAGTTACGGAGTCAACTAGCCGATTGGGCAATAGACCACAAGAGAGGACGATGCGCCGAAGAATCAAACGAAGCATCGAGGGACCAATGACATGCCAAACAACTTGATTAATTGCTTAGGAGTAATTGCCTAGATCGAACTTTTGTTTTACATGGAAGGATTAACTACGATAGCTTAAAGACATAAAGCAAGTCTACCGGAGTCAAGTTCGATGGGTGTTCGAGAGTCTGAAAATTCGTCAGAGATGCTACCGGAACCAACCGAGAAGAAATCGGGGACTTGTCGGAGTTTTTGAAAGTCCACCAAAGAGATCGTCGGAGGTTCACGGAGATCACTGAGAAGGCTCGGCTACTCGCTGAACTCGCCACAAGATCGAGAGCCTACTGGGAGTCCGTTGGAAGAAATTCGAGGGTGTATCGGAAGTCCGCCAGAAGATCGCCGGAAAGCTCGTTGGAACGAGACTCGACGTTTCCGGTTAAAAACTTGCTTAAGACTATGTTTTCAGTTGCATAGTTTGCATATAATTAGGGTTAAGATTATGGGATAATCCTATATCTTGATTAGGGGCCAATTGGGCCCAAATATGACTTAATTTGGGTTGGATTTGAAGCCCAACCAATGATTGGTAAGGTTAGGCGGTGGCACCGCCCAGAACCCGAGGATTGGGCGGTGGTACCGCCGGATTGGGCAGTGGCACCGCCTAGCACCCGAGAGGTCCGATGGTGGCATCGTCGGACTAGGCAGTGGCATCGCTAGCACACTATCTGTTAGACACTGACAGGCAATGGCACCGCCAGCATCGGGAACCCAAGAGAATTAAAAATTTAGAGCCCAAATTTGAATCATCTTGGGGCCTATAAATACCTCTCAATTCTCAGTAGAGAATACAACTTTTTGAGTAGCAATAGATTGAGACAAAAGCCTTTGTAAAGTTTTTAGTAAGCCTTATTTTTAATTGTTTGAGTGTTCACCTCCTTCCTTTTCGTTGAAAATTTGTAAGAGTGTGAACTATTTGTAAAAGTTGTAAGAGGGGTATTTGTCCTTCCCCTTCAAAGTGATTTGTTAGTGGAAGTTGAGAGCCTCATTGAAAAAGGCTTCGTAAGTGGATGTAAGTCATTTGACCGAACCACTTTAAATTGGTGTGAGTATTTACCTTTCTGAAATTGTTATTTACACTGCAGCAAGCTTTCGTTTTCATCTTTTCACTTTACTCAAGTTATTGTCGAATTGAAATCTCCTCGCATTTACAAATTCGGTTTCAAACTTACAAATTTTAATCTGCTATACTAATTCGTCCCCCCCTCTCCCCCCTCTTAGTGTCGCTCTGATCCTAACAAGTGCATCCAAAGAGCTTAGCATAAAAATGCTTCCCTAGTCAATTTTTACCTCTATAGGGTTGAATTCGATCACCAAGTTGAAACTTGCCTAAATGCAAGGAGTGTGGCAGGGAGGCTTTGTTACCACTTTATTCAGAATCTGATGAGCTTATTCAGAAAAGGGCGCCGAGTGACCCTTGGTTAACGTTAGGGGAACAAGTCCGCGCTCCATCGCCAAAGCTCGTCTCCTTTATTTACTCGTCCCTAAATTTCAAAATGATGCAACGTGCCTAACCCCTCCACACGTTACTCGGTAGAAGTTCGTCCCCCAATTTTGTAAAGCGATGCACACCTATATTTGAAGCAAAAAAATGTGGGCTAATTTTTCCCCTACAAGTTTCCTTAACATGTAGCTAAACAGATGGTGAACCATGTGGATATGTGAGATGCAGATTGCATACAAAAAAAAAAAAAAAAAACCAACGTCCACCAAAGTATCATGGGGGGAATGAGAAGACTTGCTTTTAGAAGAGTACACGGTAATTTTTGAGGATCTCAGAATTCCAAGAAGTTTCACCAAAGTCCAGTGTCTACTAAATTCACCAAAATATTAAATCAATACAAAGCTAACATGCCGACTAGCAGTTCTGCGTATGCTCAAAGCTCAAATGTTGCTGATAGAATGGAGCCTGCAAATTCAAAACACCGGAATCAGGAAACTTTCTGACTGACAGTTCATTATCAGGAAAGAAATGGCACAATCAGCTGCTTACCTGGAACATTGCATGCCCGAGATGCTCATATGAGTTTGAATACATCATTGCAGGGCTAGGCCACTGTAAGTAGACAGCATTTTTTGCATTTTGATTGCATCCAAAAGCATATGGATTGACAGCTGGGTTTGTTATGTCGTAGTTCACGTGACTTTGGTTACTGGGCAAATGACCAAACTGAGAAATGCCTCCATCATGCTGCAGAAATGGAGGCTGAATTATACTGCAAGCTTGCAAGCTAAAGTTCTGTGGGAACGAGAGTCCTCTAACATACCTGCAAAATTTGAGAATTTTCTTTTACTACACCAGAAAGCAAGGAACAAAAAGATAACCCAGAAATTGGAGTCAACAGCAAGACCAGTTTGTGCAAGTTGGCTCTGTACCTCTCATATCTCCGATCATAGTCTGGATCAGTGCGGTCCTTTTCCCTATCTTTGAAAATGGCCACTCTGGAAGCACCATCTTTTGGGAGGTTTTTGTCAATTTCTTCGACAGTCCTCTGGTACTCCTCATCGCTGCTCAAGAACATGTTTCTTCCGTCAACTGAAGCAGGAGATGACGACCCTTCAACCTCAGAATTGCAAGAACCACTAAAGATACGGGCCCGGGCTCTGTCATATTCTTCCTTCCGCTCTTCTACAGTCCTTGTTGCACTTTTTTCAGGTACTACATCAATGCCGGCACCTGAGGAAACCATTCTTGGTCTTGGACGAATAGCAATCTTAACTTGCTCAGTAATATCCCTATCAGACACTTTTGCAGGTACTTCTGATAAACAGACAACTGGATATTTACTCTGAGGAGTTTTCCTTGCCACTACTCTGCTACCTAACCCATCTACAACGTTATCTAGTGCCATGGTCTGTAGACCATAGTGTTGAGCAACACGATGAGCAGCGCATCTTAGATAAGAAGTTGGTAAAGGCTGAAATTCAAAGTGTTGATGATATGGATTCTGCATGAATCTCTGAATGTCCAATTCCATGCGCAGAACTACAGTTGACAAGCAGATTATTCAGTTACACATTGGTAAGAAAAAAGAATGCCAATATTAATATTATCTTCAAAAACTTAAGGCACCCACTCCCTCCAACACTGCCTAGCAAATCTCTTAAGTTACCAGAATAGGCAGCTGCGCCAAGCCCCAGCACCAAGGGGTCAAGGTCTATAGTAATTCCACAGTGGTATACCCCTACAGGCCAATCAACCACAAAGCTAGGACATAAGGTGTTGGGAGAACAAGAGTCAGTCTCCCACTTTCCCACATCCCTACCAATCCCTTGATAAACCTAGTAATATACAAATAACACAGCAATGACAATAAAGAACTGTTTGCAAGAAACATGCAAAACTCATGTTTTACTAATGAACAAGGGGAGTACAAAAGTTTCTGTCAAAAATGATGTGACCTAAGGGTTAGATCTAATCAATAGTTATGTGGGACCAGAAGCTATAAATAAAAAAAAACACTAAACCATTTCACAGAATCAACACATTTAAATGCAGTTTCAACCGAAAGAAATCAGCTACCAAGGTTCAAACATAAGCAGATAAGAAAAATATATAGAAACCAACAACAAGATTTAAGAAAGTCCATTACAGCAGAAAATACAGAGACAATACTAGGTGCAAGCTAATTCTTAACCTTCAATTGTAACCAGTATACTTTATTTAGCCTTTACTAAAGCTCATGTGCATCCTTTGATTGTTATTGTTAACCATGACCATCCTTCACTTGTAATTGGAGGTTCATGCCCAATCTACACCATCAAAATATCCATGGAAAATATACGCATCAATTTCGACAGTTTCTTTGTCCATTTCTTATGTCAGTGACACTTAGTCAACCCTGCATTGTGGATATTTCTATAAATTTTTTTTTAGCACTCTCTTATTGTGAATATGCCCTTTCCAATTATTTCAGATACCCATCTATAGCAACTATGCCCTCGAGCAATCTTTTGTGATTTCCAATGCTATGGTAATGCCTTCAAATATTTTTTAAGGATAGCTTACTACAAAGGTGCATTCAACTACTCATAGTGGTTCCATAACCTACACTAACATCTAAGTAATCACAAACTTCGACTTGTGACCCTTACCGATGAGTGAGGTAATTCTATCAACAATCAATACCAAAACCACAATATCAAAATAATCCAAGCAGATGAAAAAAAAAAAACTTTAAAAAATAAAGCCCATCTCCAACGATATGCTTGCTCAAATTTTAAGACAGCTTCAAAGACTAATTGCCAACCATAGTTAGCAAGATCCATATTGGTATCTCCATCAATTAGAGACAATATAGTGGCATCAATAGGATCACTATCAAATCTCTAGATGTCAGCTCATCTTTAACCCATGAATCCATGATTCAGTGCTAAGAGTTGCTACCATTCCTGTAGTCTTGGGTGGTGGAGCAATCTATCTGGATATTCAGACAATTTTGGAGAATGCACTCCATTTTAAAAAAATATTAATTTTTGATGTGATGATCAATTAATTCTTTTGATCTCATTAGCAAGAATTTCTAGGTTTTACGTCTTAAGGACTCTGATGATGATACTTCCACAGGGATGATAGATGAGTTGACCTAGTTTATGATATATGTCAATCATGTTGTCAGAACAATTCTATAATCCAACACAAATTGTCAAGAAAGTAAGATTCACAATCCAACACATGATTGCAAACTCAAGAAAGTTGATTTCAAGTGTGATGGTGCTTGGGAATGATATGTGATACTGCCTAAGACTTCAAATGACCAAAACGGAGTGGTGGATAGTTTCAATGTGTTTAAAACTCAATTCTCCAGAAGACAGTAGTTATAGCTTGGAAGCATAGCAATCTAATTTGATTTTTATCCCTAGATCGTGGTGGAAGGATAAGTTTCACCTTTGGGTATATATATATATACATATACATATGTATATGTATATGTATATATATATATGTATATGTATATGTATATATATATATGTATATATATATATGTATATATATATGTATATATATATATGTATATGTATATATATATATGTATATGTATATATATATATATATATGACTTGTAATATTGAGGCCACGTCAAATTCAATGTTGTGACCAATCACATAGGTGTTAAAGGGAGGATCAACTTGATTGACCACCATACTTTTGCAACAAATTAGTAAATTTATTAAATCTGGATGCTTTGTCATGATAGATCACTTGATAATTATGCCACCAATGTTTCATCCAGTGCTCAAGTGAAAATTAATATATGCTAAACTAAACCCATAAAAGTCACACTTGAGTTCAACTTAATGGTCAATTATTCAAGCTAAACCATCCTATTGTGCTTACTCTACACACTCATCTTGAATGCTGAAATTTTTACTCATATCCACCATTCACAATACAAAAATAAATAAAATAAAATTTGAATTGGTTTTCTATACTATTTCTTGATTCACCTCAACTCAATAATGGACATAACTGCAAACTAGTGCACTGAGCTAAGAAACAAGGAGTTTGGTCAGCACTGAATCATTCATATAAATTTATACACCATGAACTGATAAAGAGAATAAAAAAGTACAACAATGTAACTGATGAACACTTTACAATGAGCAGAAAGTAGCACCGGCTGAATTGATCCAGTCACAATCAAGACAAAAGTGAAAGAAGAAGGTGATATCTATGAGTCAATGTGATGTTCCTGAGCTTAAGTTCAAGAATTCAATTGAAGACACTTGCATCGTGCACTTGCTAATTGGTTAAATCAGCACAGAACAGGATCTATACAGCAAAGTCAACAAAATCCAAAACTCAATGCCAGAACATATCTGATCAGATCTGCTGAAAGAGATTTAACATATATAATACTTCCAATGACAACATTTATAAATGGAGTGTTTCCATGACCCAAGGTATGCAATTTCGAATAATACCGTCCAGTACGGGTGGTACGTACCGGTCCATCGACTGACCGGTACACGAACCGCCCATTACCAGACGGAACGAAATATATATATATATATATATATATATATACGAGACAACGTCGCCCCGCGTGGGAGAAGGAAAAGGTAATGTTGCCTTTTATAAAAATATTATATATATATATATATATATATATATATATATATATACACCGCTCGATATACAATATTATACCGTACCGAGCGAACGTCGAAACTCCGGTATGGTACGATATTGCATACCTTGCCTTGACCTATAAAAATGTATTGTACATGTCTGGTAGATTATTGAGATTTAGGACCTTGGACAGAACATTCAACAGCCATGGGTTTTTCTTTTCTTTTTTGTGTCTAGTAAAAGTAAAAATATTACTATTATAATCCAAATATAGGGAGTTTCAAAGGAACCTTGTACAATTTTATGGGAATCACAAGATTAGCCTTTTTTATCCATAAACTCCTTATATGACAGCCTTAAGGTCTAAAGTCTTGGTAGTTCACTTCATTTAATGTTAAAGCTTCACAGACCCTTCCTGGATGCCACAAATGCCCCACAAAAAAGAAGAATCATAGTACAAATTGGGAGGTCACCAACCAACTTCTAGGAGAGACATAATTGACTGCATTGATCTCGGTAGCTACACAATCAATGGAATTTAAAGAACCTAAAGGAACTTAGGAGGCTTTTCTACTGAGTTAGAGACACTTGTTAGAGGATGCCACTTCTAAAATGGAATCTCACATTACCTATGAGGATCCTAATAATGTAAGTAGAATTACATTTAGACCTAACAAAGACATTTAGAATTGTCAATTGGAAACACGGGTTTTTGTTTGAGTTTACATATATGTAACAAACCTAATAATAAAGGTTATCTTTTAGCCTCCAAAGCACTAAATTGTTGGGGGCAAGACCAACGTGGCACCATGCTAGGTTGTGGCAACTGACTGCTGATGGGATACTACATAAGATAAAAAATTAAATCTAAGAAAATGCAGGAAATGACTCAATGAAGTGGGTATCTCAAAGAAGCAAGCTTGAAAGTAACTTATAACATACTTATTATGGTTAGCAACCTAGTTTTCTTCTACTGTTTTCCATGACCAATGAGCACAAAATGACTAAAGCTAAGCAAGATAAGATGAATAATGGTTCTAAATAATTTGTTTATAGGTCCCCCGTTCATCTACTGAAATTTGCAGTCTAAAGATATCACCGACTCCTAATTTAACTTAATGTGGTAATATAGTACATAAGATGAATCACTTATGCAAACCACCAAGAACAAAGTTTCAAGTTACGTGAACCACATACACAAACCACAAAGAACAAGTCTCAAATTATTAAACTTGGTGCAGGGAAGTAAAATTTAACAAATTTCATGATTTTATACACAAATATATATATTTGATCACCAACATAAAAGTCGATGGCATAACTTACAAAACCATAGAAACATTGTGCTAATGTGAAAAAAAAAAAAACAACATCCAATAAAGGAGGAAAATCTAAATTATGGTATAAAACCTGTTTATTGATAGATGATTCAACATAGATTCTAATAAAAGCCAACTATATGTTTCAATCCATGCCCAAGTTGATTGAAAGAACATAAAACAAAGGGCAACATACGTCTTAAGGAAATAAAATGTCTTCATATAAGAGTAGCACAAACAAGAATGTCATCTGCCTTTACAAGAGCCTGAACTATATACAATAATTCACTCGAAGAACCCATAGAATAGAGGTTATGACAGTGATCTTTATATTAATGCTATTAAAATGGTATAACCTTCCATAATTCATATTGGTAGCAACTCAAAAGAAGCTATATAGTCAACATAGAATTTTTATTTTCACTACAATTGAGTTATAGGTAAGTAACATAACCATAGTGCTCACTTGGATTTGAGATGGTCCTCATGAGTACAAAGAATGATCAAGTAGCTCCAAAAGGGAAAGGAAATAGAAATAGTTGCATAGCAAAACCTAGAAATCTGATGAAAATTATGACCATAAACGAATGTGCACGGTGTAAGATTTCCTGCCAATCCATCCTAGAACATACAAATTTGTTCCGACGAACACAGGACTATTTGCTAGGGATAACTCAGTTCCTTGCAAATCCTCAAACAGAATGTACAAATCATAAATCTGATAAGGAACCAAAAGAACTAAAGCAGATACCCCAAATATACTTCCAAATTCCAGACTACAACTGACCAGATAACAGACTCCAGCAACGAACATGAAACCGTATCTCATGCATTGACCACCATACGTGATCGGGCATATTAGTTTTTAGAATTTAACACTGACAGGCAAAAGCACAAATGAAATACAAGTATCTTTGACAGAACTTTAACAAAGGAAAACATGAGAATAGACCCATCCCAACTTCCAACTCACAAACTGCTAAATCAAGGACCTGCACGTATCCCATCAAGAGGCAGATCCGACCAACACCAACAAACCAAATTCAAGAAAGGTCCAGGAAGTCTAGTCTCTGAACCCCTCAAACCCCCCAGGATCGCAAACCCTAATCCAAGAGCCAAATTCCAAATTCGCCGAAAAAGAACAAGAAGAGGGTACAAACCTGTAAGCCGATGGCGAGGATTCTCGAGGACCTCAAGGAGAAAGGGATCCACCTGGCTGAGGAGTTCCTCCCTCTCCTTCTGCTCAGGCGACGCCGCCGAGTAGAACGCCGTAGCGCCAACTGAGCAACTCGCTGCCGGAGACTCCATGAGGAGGGAAGGAGAGAAAGAGGGGCGAGGAAGAAGGGGAGAGGCGGGGAGGCCGAATTCGCTTTCGCTCGGCTCTTCGTTCCCCTCGCCTCGCTTTTGGGCTTGCGGCGAGAAATAAGGATTTGAATGGCGACGACTCACCCCAATCTTTATTCTTTTCTTTTAAACTAACAAAAATAGCTAAAAGAACGAGGTGACGAAATCCGAATCGGGAATGGTATTGTTATTATTATTATTATTATTATTAGAAGTAGTAGTAGTAGTAGAACTTTGCTCACTATTCTTACGTAATTTAACGTGATGGTCACTTAGATTTCCCGCCATTAGCCTCGTCGTGTAACTTTGCCACCGAGAGGAATTGTTAGAATATAGACAAAGTGGACGTTTACCATATTTTCTTATTGTGCTATTTTGCCGCCAAAACATTCACCGATTTTTGTTTGCCGAAAAAATATTAGCTCAGTGCCCAATTTGATAATTTGATTAACTTGTCGTATCAATATAAGAAACTAAATTTTTCGTTAAGAGCGTTTCTCATATTGCGCCAAAAAATGACATTTTTTTTTAAAACGAATTTTGAATTCCCAAAATATGCCCTCAATTTTATAAAATTATCATAGAACGCCCCTTGAGTTATAAAACATGTATCGGGGGTCACTTGGGACATATAAAAGTATTTGATTTGGATGATATGGATGGATTTGGGAAAGAAGTTAGACCGAGAAATGAAATAGAGATACCATTCGCATTCTTTCCATTTTTTTCATTGAAGTTATCAAATTTGAATCAAAACAATTGATCGCACGGAGAAATCATGAATGAGATTTCAATAGTGTTAGGACTCTTGGTGAGTCCTAATTTAAAGGGACATTTATGTATAACCTACTTAAATCGACCCCTATTAAAGAGGTGAAGAGGCCGGCTAGGATTATGAGGTTGTTTCTTATAGAAGAATTAGGAGTTGTAAATGAATAAGAGTCTTGAGTAGGAGTTCTATTAAGAGTTGATTAAAAATATGAGTCTTGAGTAAGAGTCATATTAGGAGTTAAGTTAGGGTTTAGAAGCCCTATAAATAGTCATGTATTCCTCTTCTTTTTATAAGCAATAGATGAATCTTTTTTGCAGTCTTTGAGCAGTAATTAACTTGGAGGGAGGAGCCCCTATAGAGTTCCAAGGAGGTCGATCCCCTAAAGAGATCAACCCCAAGTTTAGAATCTGTAAGGGTTCTAATACATGGTATCAAAGCAACTTTCTTGGCATCTCGCTGCCCTTTCAAAGCCATCTATCAGCCCTCCACAACCGCTTAAAGCAATTCCCACAATTGCTTAAAAGATTGTCGCCAAATTCCGTCATCATCTCCACCACCGCGGATCATCCTTTGATCTCCCCGTGAATTGCAACATGTTCTGGTTTCCTACCTTACTGCTGCTACAATTTAGTTATCCTTATTCTAAAATTCAAAAAAAAATTATTTCTATATTGCTGCATAAACTTTTCGTCACAAAGTTTTCATCTCTACGATGAAAGATACATTGTAGAATTCAAACCACATAGCACCGTCTGTTTGATCTTGCTACTATATTTTTTCTATCTAATTTTTTATGATATCTTTGGTACTTCCTAACAACATATTTTCCTTTAGTTTTGTTAAAAAAATTCTCAATATAAACCATTGATCTTTTACATCTAATCTGCTATACTTGAAAATCTGCACTTTAAAATTTCAACCGCATAGCACTATTTGTTTGATCTTGATACGATATTTTTTCTATCCAAATCTCTATGAAATTTTTATGATAGCTTTGACACTTCCTAATAGTGGATTTTCCTTTAGTTTCATTGAAAAATTCTCAATATAAACTATTGATCTTTTATGTCCAATCTGCTATACTTGAAAATATGTGCTGTAGAAAATTACAGTCGTATATTGTTGCCTTAACCCATCTATTATAATCTCTTTGAATCAAATTTCTTATATACTTCATAGATTATCTTGCTTTCATCTAAGGTTGATCTATTGAGGAATTCATCTCTAAAAATGATTTTGTGTTGCTACAAATTTTCATCGTAAGCCGCTAAATTTTTTGACGAGAATTTTGCTATCGCAACTTGCACCAATTTTCTTGCTATTACTGCCGAAATTTTCTTAATTAAATTGGACATCCTTGCTATCATATAAACTGAGATATTTCTATCAATTCTTTCCATAAATCTCTTAAGTTTTTGGTGGAACTTTCGTCGAGAAACCGTTGTTTCTTCGACGATAATTCTGCTCTTACAAGACAACTCATTTCTGCAGCAAAATTCCCCTGATTTCTATCAAACCTTTGCTGCCATCTATCATAGATCTAAAACTTTCATCCATAGCCCTAAAACTCCACTAAACAATATCCTAAAACTGTACCCAAAACAACAACAAAATAAGCCTAAATTGTAGCCTAAATCCACCAATCCATCAATCCACCAACCCTTTCGACCATCACTTCTCTCAACCTATACATGTCTTTAACCTGATAACAAAAGAGAGATCTTAACATTATAGATTTGGAGGCATATACTATGGTATCTAAGGAGGCAATCAATGCTAAATTCGAAGCCTTGGAGGTGCGAATGGAGGATAAGATTCAGACTCTCTTTACCGAACTCGGTTTGGGCCGACCACTAAGCCCGAAGAAATCACATCAAGGAGAGAGCTCTAAACAATCACACCAAGCCCAAAGAGATGACTTCCAAGGGAGGGGAGGCTCTATGGCCAACCCCAACTATCCACGCATGAGAGTGGACTTCCCTAGATGAGAAGAAGAAAACCCGATTGGTTGGATCTCGCGCGCGGAGCGATATTTTTGGTACCACAAAATCGTGGACGCATCTATGGTGAAAATTGCAGCTATACATCTTGAAGGGGATGCCATATAGTAGTTTAATTGGTTTGAACACACTCATGGAGTCCTCTCATGGTAACAATTTAAAGAAGGACTGCTGATCCGCTTCAGACTAACCGATTACGAGAACATTGACGGGCAACTAGCAAAGATCCGACAAACCTCCACCATTCAGGAGTATCAAACCAAGTTTGAAAGGTATCTAATCAAACTCATGATTGATCTCAAAAATAGCTATTGAGGACCTTCATTGAGGGCTTGAAACTGGAAATCCGGGGAGAATTTAAAGTGCGATAACCGTACACGCTTATGGCAGCCATCTCTTTCGCATGACATCAAGAGGAGCGATTGAACCATAAAGCTCGGAGAACTAGGGTCACTCCTCAACTAGCAATACTGAAGCCCTCAGCCCCTCCTACTATTAATCGAGTCCTTGCACTAAAGAGGTTGACAAGAGAAGAGCTTCGGGAGAGATATGCGAAGGGGTTATGTTGGCATTGCGATGAGCCGTGGAGCCGTGAGCATCGCTATAGTAAAGGGAGAGTTCTTATGATTGAATGAGTAGAAGAAGAGGTCATTGAACATCTAGAAGAGAGCCTTGAACATGAAGAAGAAGATACAGAAGAAGAGCCACAACCAATCGAAGTTACGGTACATACACTAGCCGGCTACTCAAACCCGCAAACGATGAAAGTTGGAGGCCTTCTTAAATAACAACCGATCACTGTTCTCATCGACACAGACAATACTAATAACTTCCTAAATAGTAAGCTTGCTGTTCAGATGACCTTACTTATCAAGAATTGCAACAGATTTGACACTAAGGTTACCGACGGATGGATTTTGAAGTATGATCGTAGGCACTCGCGAGTGAAACTATTGCTGCAGGACCAAGAGATAATTGTATATTTCTTCCTCCTCCCTCTTGATGATCATGAGGCCATACTCAAAATTAAATGGTTGACGACATTAGGTAATATTTCTTAGAATTTTATGAAACTAATTATGAAATTTTACAGTAAGAAGAAACAGGTGATACTGCACGGGAAACGTGGGGGCGACGTAACGACGATTTGCACACAACAAATGGAGAAGGTTTTGCATAAAGCATGCAACGACTTTTTAGTACAACTTAAGCAGCAAATTAAGGGAGAGCCAACATAATTTGAAGATCTAAATCTACTTTCTTTGCTTACTAAAATTTTAAATATATTTGACGAACCGCATAACCTACCTCTTACCCGTCGGCATGATCATTGTATAACAATTATTCGAGGTAAATCTCCAGCAAATACTCAGCCATATCAATATCCACATCTCTAGAAGGATGAAATAGAAAGGATTGTAAAAGAGATGCTCAAATATAGTTATTCGGCAAAGTTGCAGCCCCTACTCTTCACCGGTGCTCCTCGTACGAAAGAAGGATGAAATATAGCGATTGTGTGTTGATTACCAAGTTCTCAATGGCATAATCACCAAGGACAAATACCCTATTTCAATAATAGATGAATTGCTAGATGAAAGGGAGCACAAATCTTCACAAAGCTGGACTTTTGATCCGGGTATCATCAAATACGAGTGTGCAAAGAAGACATACTGAAAACCACCTTTTGAACACATAACAACCACTACGAATTTTTGCTTTCTTCAACAGAAGATGAAATATCTTGGGCATATCATATCAGAGGAAGGTGTTGTTGAATCTCGGATTTTGATGATAAAATCAATTGATGGGTTAATTAATCTAATCCATATTATTTAGTTAAGTGTGCAGGATTAACTACGATAACCAGAAAACATAAAGCAAGAATACCGGAGTCAAGTTCGATGGACGTTTAAGAGTCCGAAGAATCGTCGGAGATGTTGCTGGAACCAACCGAGAAGAAATCAAGAACTTGTCGGAATTTTCGAAAGTTCGCCGAAGAGATCTTTGGAGGTTTGTGGAGATCATCGAGAAGGCTCGGCTACTCGTTGAAGTCGTCACAAGATCGGGAGCCTGTTGGGAGTCCGTCGAAAGAAATCCGAGGGAATATCGGAAGTCCGCCGGAAGTTCGTCGGAAAGCTTGCCGGAACAAGACTCGACGTTCGCTATTGAAAACTTGCTTGGGATGTGTTTAGTTATGTAGTTCACATATAATTAGGATTAAGATTAAAAGATAATCCTATATCCTGGTTAGGGGCCAACTGGGCCCAAAATTAGACTTGGTTTGGGCTAAATTTAAAGCCTAACCAGTGAATTGAAGGGTCTGGCAATGGCACTACCAGACTAGGCGGTGGCACCGCCCAGCACTCGAGAGCCAAGCGGTGGCACCGCTTGGTTGGGCGGTGGCACCGCCAGTACACTGTCAGGCGGTGGCACCGCCAGCATCGGGAACCAAAGAGAATTCAAATTTTGGAGCCCAAATTTGAATCCTCTTGAGGCCTATAAATACCCCTCAATTCTCAACTGAGATTACAACTTTTTGAGAAGCAATTGATTGAGAGAAAGGTCTTAGAAAAGTCTTAGCAAGTCTTGTTTTCAATTTGCTAGAGTGTTCACCTCCTTCTTTTTTGCTGAAAATTTGTAAGAGTGTAAACCACTTGTAAAAGGTTGTAAGAGGGATATTTGCCCTTCCCCTTCAAGAGATTTGCTAGTGGAAGGTGGGAGCCTCATCGAAGAGGGCTTCGCAAGTGGATGTAGGTCATTATGACCGAACCACTTTAAATTGGTGTGTTCTCTGGTTTGCATTTACTTATTGCTATTTACCTTACTGCAAACCTTCATACGTGCTTTACTTCCTCATTACTTTTGCTGCACACTTTTACGAACACGCTTTCAAGATAAGCACTTTCGAGTTCGGTTTTTTATCGTACGAAAGATTTTTCCAAAACTGAAGTTTTAATCCGCTACACTAATTCACTCCCCCCCCTCTTAGTGCCGCTTCGATCCTAACAATTGGTATCAAAGCAAGGCTCACTCTCATATTTGGTTTGATACCCAAGAGAGATGGCTTACTCCGGCATACATGAGGGTCATTCTATCACACGTTCACCCATGTTTAATGGGTCGGATTATACTTATTGAAAGACTCGTATGAGGATCTTCCTCATTTCCATGGATTTCGAGCTTTAGACTATTATTGAAAACGGATTTCAAAAATCTTCTCTTTCCATGAGCGAATGGAATGAATCGGAGAAGAAGGTTTTTACTTAAACGCAAAGGCTATGAATGCCTTGTTTTGTGCACTAGACAAAAATGAATTTAATCGTGTTTCAATTTGTGATTCGGCTTTTGATATTTGGAGAACTCTTGAGGTCACTCATGAAGGTACTAGCCGAGTGAAAGAGTCCAAAATCAACATCCTTGTACACTCTTACGAACTTTTCCGAATGAAACCAAGTGAGTCCATCGGAGACATGTACACCCGGTTCACGGATGTTATCAATGGACTCAAAGCTCTTGGTAAAGATTTTACTAACTTTGAACTAGTAACTAAAATCTTAAAATCCCTCCCTAAAAGTTGGGATCCAAAAGTTACGGTCATTCAAGAGGCCAAAGACCTTAAAACATTCCCTCTTGAAGAACTTATTGGGTCTCTAATGACCTACGAAATGACATGTCAAGCTCATGACGAGCTCGAGAACCCCCTTCCAAAGAACAGGAAGGATATGTCACTCACATCACAAGAAGATCACTTGAAAGGAACATCAAGTGATGAGGACAGTGACAATGACATTGCACTTTTGACTCAAAAAATTAAAAAATATTTAAGAAAGAATAAATTTAAAAATAATATAAAAAATAAATTTGAACACAAGAAGGACCAAGTGATTTGCTATGAGTGCAAAAAACCGAGACACTACAAGAACGATTATCCCCAAGCCAAAAAGAGAACATCAAAAAAGAAGGCACTCAAGGCAACGTGGGATGATTCAAGCGTGTCCGAAGAAGAGGAGTCCAACACCGAGCAAGTTGCTCATTACGCCCTAATGGCCATCGGAGAAGAGGTAACGGATTTAATTTATGCAGATTTACCATATCATGAATTATTAAATGCCTTCCATGAGTTATTTGATGAATATAAGATAATTAGTAGAAAATATAAATTACTAAAAAAGGAGCATGATAGTCTCACTTGTAATTTCGATAAATTAAAAACTGAATATCATGATAGTGTAGCTCCATGTATAAAATGCCATGATTTAGAAACTCTCCAAAAGGAGAACTTGCTACTTAAGGACACCTTGAAGAAATTCGAGGTCGGTAGTAAGTCTTTGAACATGATACTTACAAATAAGGGTCACGTTCCTAAAAGAAGTAGAATCGGATTTATGAGAAGTCCTCACCAAAATCCAACCACCATCATTAAAGGCCCTGTCTTACATGTTCAGCACCAAAGTAATTGTAACTTTTGTTGCAAAAATGGACATAAAACTTATAAATGTCCATTCAAGAAAATTAGTCCGAATAAACTAATTTGGGTTCCTAAAGGAACTATAATCAATTCTATGCAATATGATGAACAAGTCAGATCAGTTTTTAAGGCACCCAAAAGAAAATGAGTACCTAAAAATAATCCCTTCTTGTAGAAACATACACCATCACAAGCTAGGAGCAAGAGATGGTATCTCGATAGTAGATGCTCAAGACATATGACTGGAGATCCATCTTATTTCTCTATGCTCACTAGAAAAGAAGAAGGGCACGTTACCTTCGGAGACAACAACCAAGGCAAAATCATTGGCAAGGGAACCATAAGTAACAAATTAAAATTTTCTATTGATGATGTCTTACTAGTTGATAGATTGAAACATAATCTCTTGAGTGTTAGTCAATTATGCGATAAAGGTTATATCGTTAGATTTGAATCAAATGTGTATATTATTGAAAAACCAAATCATAACATAACTATGATTGCATTAAAACAAAATAATGTCTACACCATCAACCTTGATGAACTAAGTAATGAAATGTGATTCTCCGCTTTAAATGATGATGCTTGGCTTTGGCATAGGAGACTAGGCCATGCAAGCATGAAACTAATATCTAAGATCTCATCTAGAGAATTAGTACGAGGAATTCCAAATATGAAGTTTATTAAGGACAAAGTATGTGATGCATGTCAACTTGGTAAACAAATAAAAACTAGTTTCAAACCAAAAATTCAAATTAGCACCACTGGACCATTACAATTGATTTATTTGGACTTATTTGGACCAATTGACACGACAAGTCTAGGAGGAAGCAAATATACGTTTATAATTGTGAATGACTATACTAGATACACTTGGACCTATTTCTTAGCTCACAAAAGTGATTATTTCAAGTGTTTCTTTAAATTTTGTAAACTCACTCAAAATGAAAAAGGCTTCATGATTTCATTAATTTAGAGTGATCACGGTGGCGAATTTCAAAACCGTGACTTTCAAATTTTTTGTGAAGTTAATGGATACAATCACAACTTCTCCACTCCGAGAAATCCTCAACAAAATGGAGTAGTTGAAAGAAAAAATAGAAACCTACAAGAAATGACAAAAACGATGTTAAATGAACATAGTCTACCCAAGTATTTTTGGGCCGAAGCCGTGAATACGGCTTGCTACATCATGAATAGGGTTCTAATAAGACTATCAAAAACTCCCTATGAATTATGGAATAACAAAAAACCAAATGTTTCATATTTTAAAGTTTTCGGTTGTAAATGCTTTATTTTGAATGAAAGGGATGCCTTAGGAAAATTTGATGCTAAATCCGATGAAGGCATCTTTCTTGGTTACTCTTCCGTTTCTAAGGCTTTTCAGGTTTTTAACAAAAGAACCTTAGTAATAGAAGAGTCTATTCATGTAGTTTTTAATGAAAATTCTGATTTAAAGAAAAATGATTTCGATGATGATTTTGGTTTTGATAATTTGAATTTAAATGAACCCCCTCCTCAAAATAGCAACTTGGATGCACCTTCTTCCGAAATTTCCTTACCCAAGGAATGGAAGTATATAGATGCTCATCCAAAGGAGCTAATTATAGGAGATACATCAAAAGGGGTTCAAACTCGTTCCTCTTTCAAGAATTTTTGTGCTAACACCGCCTTCCTTTCTCAAATCGAACCTAAATACATTGACGAGGCCTTAAAAGATAATTTTTGGGTTATTACAATGCAAGAGGAATTAAATCAATTTGAGAGGAATAAGGTATGGAAGCTTGTTCCTAGACCTAGTGACCATTTAGTCATTGGTACTAAATGGGTCTTTAGAAACAAGCAAGACGAGAATGGTATCGTAATTAGAAACAAGGCTAGATTAGTGGCCAAAGGTTTCAACCAAGAAGAAGGTATCGACTACGAAGAAACCTTCGCTCTTGTGGTAAGATTATAAGCCATTAGGATGCTCCTTGCCTATGCTAGTAGTAATAATTTTAAATTGTTTCAAATGGATGTCAAAAGTGCCTTCTTGAATGGTTTTATTTCCGAAGAAGTATATATCGAACAATCTCCCGGATTTGAAAATTCTCTTCTTCCTAATCATGTATTCAAATTGACTAAGGCTCTCTATGGCTTGAAACAAGCTCCTAGAGCTTGGTATGAAAGGCTTAGTTCCTTTCTTATTTTAAATAATTTTACCAAAGGCAAGGTTGATACTACATTGTTTATCAAACATTTTAAAAATAATTTTCTTATTATGCAAATTTATATTGACGATATTATTTTTCGCTCTTCGGATAAATCACTATGTGAATCATTTGCCAAATGTATGAGTCATGAATTTGAAATGAATTTAATGGATGAATAAACTTTCTTTTTAGGATTACAAATCAAACAACTTAGTAATGGTATATTTCTTAACCAATCTAAATATACATTAGAATTGTTAAAATGATTTAACATGGATAATTCAAAAGCAATAAACACCCCTATGAGTACTTCGACTAAGTTAGATATGGATGAAAATAGTGAAAATTTTGATCAAAAAACATATAGGGGAATGATAGGTAGTCTACTCTACCTCACCGCGACTAGACCGGATATTATGTTTAGTGTTGGACTTTGCGCTAGGTTTCAATCTAATCCTAAATTATCTCATCTTAAGAGTGTTAAAAGAATATTTAGGTATCTTAAAGGAACTCCAAATTTAGGATTGTGGTATCCAAAATTTGAAAAATTCGATTTAATAGCTTATGCAGATGCCGATTTTGGCGGATGCAGGATAGATAGAAAAAGTACATCCAGAACATGCCAATTTTTAGGACATGCACTTGTTTCTTGGACTTCCAAGAAACAAAATTCAGTTGCACTATCTACGGTGGAAGCCAAATACATTGCTGCAAGTGCATGCTGTGCACAAGTTGTTTGGATGAAAAATACATTAGAAGACTATGGAATTCATTTAAAAAACAATCCCATAAAATGTGATAATACTAGTGTCATATGTCTTACCAAAAATCCAATTCAGTACTCTAGAACTAAGCATATCAATATTAGGCATCATTTCATACGCGATCATGTCCTTAACAATAATGTTGTTTTAGAATTTATTGACACAAGCATCAATTGGCAGATATTTTTACAAAAGACTTAAATGAAGACCAATTTGAATTCATTAGAAGGGAACTAGACATGTTAAATTGTACTTGAAAATAAGCTTGTTTGAATATATTTTCGAAAAATGTCTCATCCTTTTCCGTTCTTTTATGGATTTGACTTCATCATTCTCCTTCGATTCAAAATAACATATTGAAGTACAACTCATTATCTTAACCTATCTTGAGTCAAACACCTTTGAAAAACAAAAGGTGGAAGAAAGGATTTTTTTTTTCTTCCGTAGCACGCCAGCGGTGGCACCGCCAGAACGGGTGGTAGCACCGCCTGAGCGCTCAGGCGCCAGGCGGTGGCACCGCTTAGTTTGGTGGTGGCACCGCCCGAGACACCCTTTAAATACCGAAGGGTTAGGGCCAGCGGTGACACCACCCCCAACCCATGAAGGCCTCCCTCAAACTCTCCCAAAAATTTCCTAACTCTCATTCTAATCTCTAGAAGTCTTGGAGAGGGATTCTTATTGGTCCAAGCCCTCCATCCTCCAAGAAACACTCCATAAGGTAAAATCTTTCCTTCCTCTTCTCATTGTTTTACCTACTCATTACAATTTCATATTTTTTTTTATCTATCATCTTGTCTAGATAATGGCTCCTAAGAGAACAAAAGGGAAAAGGATTGAAGGAGATTCATATGACCACAATCTTTTTAGATCTAAAGAAGTGGCCCTTAGGTTTCCAAAATTTGAAACAAGATGTATCCATAAGGGTAAACATGTTAATCTCGATGAACTAGGAAACTTAGAACCCATTAGGTGGTTTGCTCATCTAGAGGCCCTACCTCTCCTACAAATAGATGGACCAATTTATCCTAGGTTAGTTAGGCTCTTTTATGCAAACTTATGGGTAGATAATGATAGCCTAAGTACTTACCTTTTAGGAACACAAATTAGGATTTTTGATAGTACTATTTGTGAACTAATTGGAATCACTGAAAAAGATAGGGGCTGCTATTTTAGATGTAAATAGGATGTTAATATAATCGGAGCAACTTACACCGAAGCTGTCGAAACTATTTTTGCAAACTCGGACCTCGGAATAATACCCAAGAGTTGCAAACACTTACTACCTTTTAACTCTAAAATTCTTCATAATATCATTACAAGCATACTATTCCCTAAGCAATTTCATCTTGATGAAATGAGTCAAATAGAGATAAGCACCATGTATTGGATTATGATCGGTCAACATAATTGTTTTGGATACTCAATCCGGCAACACATGTAGGATATTATAGCTAAAGATATTATGTTGCCATATGGGGAGTTAATCACTAGATTTCTTCTTGCCCATGACATTTGTATCCCACCCGATGAAGAAACAATTCAAAGTGATAGATATAACATCATCAATAAAAATCTATTGAAATGACTTAGGTGCACATTTAACAATGGAATATAGGTAAGGCAACCTAGAAGGACTGATCCTATTCCTCCACCAGTAGAACACCTAGAAACACCAATTCTTAGGGGAAATGAATCTCCTCCTCCTAGTCCCTTTGGCACAGCACATTCAGCTCCTATTTCATCCTCTGAAGGACTCATTATGGCAGAACTGTCTCAGATCAAATTCCAACAAGACCAACTCAAATCGCAGCAAGAACAAATTCAACTCCAGCAAATTAAAATTTTGAAGGAACTACGACAAATGAATCAAAAAATAGATGTTATGTATCAGCACTATGGATTACCTCCTAAGGATTAATTGATGTATCTTTTTATTCTGTTCCTGTTCCGTTTACTCTTAATATCAAGTTCAAAGCTTGTCATCTTTTGAACGAAAACTGAACCTTCTTTTTAGATATATTTTTAAAATTCTAGATATATGTTGATTTTTTTTTTCTAAATGAATGCTGATTTTTTTCTGGATGAATGCTGATTTTTTTTAAGATGAATTCTGGATAAATATTTTTGGCAAATTTGAATGATTAATTTTAATGCTGAATTCTTTCTCTAATGATTTTATGATCATAAATTGTGTGCTTCAAAGTCTCATCTCTTTTTTGTTGATGACAAAGGGGGAGAAAAGTGATGACTTGTACCATTTTGATAGTATGACTTATATGAATTGTAAAAGCTTGTGTGATACGAATGTCTTATATGCCTTGCAAAATCCTTGAGAATATTGAAAGATTGATTGATCATATTGAAAGCATGCCTTACTTCTATATCATGAAATTCATGTTGAAAATCTTTATCTCCTATCGTAGTAAAAATCGTCCCTTATTATTCGACTTGAAAATGATTTTCATCGAAGTTTCGTATTTACTTATGCTTAATGAGAATAACGATAAGTTCAACGGTTAGAACTTATCGGTTTATGCTTGAATTCAATGGGATGGAATTCAAGTGTTTTTATCTTCTCATAATATGACATATAGATAGGGGGAGTTATGTTTAACTCCGTCATCAATTGATTGTCATCATAAAAAATGGGGAGATTATTGAATCTCGGATTTTGATGATACAATCAATTGATGGGTTAATTGATCTAATCCATATTATTGAGTTAAGTGTGCAGGATTAACTACGATAACCAGAAAACATAAAGCAAGAATACCGAAGTAAAGTTCGATGAACGTTTAAGAGTCCGAAGAATCGTCGGAGATACTGCCGGAACCAACCGAGAAGAAATCAGGAACTTGTCGGAATTTTCAAAAGTTCGCCGAAGAGATCGTTGGAGGTTCGCGGAGATCACCGAGAAGGCTCGGCTACTCGTTGAAGTCATGACAAGATCGGGAGCCTACTAAGAGTCCGTCGGAAGAAATCCGAGGGCATATCGGAAGTCCGCCGGAAGTTCGTCGGAAAGCTTGCTGGAACAAGACTCGACGTTCACGGTTGAAAACTTGCTTGGGATATTTTTAGTTATGTATTTCACATGTAATTAGGATTAGGATTAAAAGATAATCCTATATCCTAGTTATGGGCCAACTGGGCCCAAAATTAGACTTGGTTTGGGCTAAATTTAAAGCCCAACCAGTGAACCGAAGGGTCTAGCGGTGGCACCGCCCAGCATCCGAGAGCCAGGTGGTGGCACCGCCAATACACTATTAGTGTCAGACACTTACAGGCGGTGGCACCGCCAGCATCGGGAACAAAAGAGAATTCAAATTTTGGAGCCCAAATTTGAATCCTCTTGAGGCCTATAAATACCCCTCAATTCTCAACTGAGATTACAACTTTTTGAGAAGCAATTGATTGAGAGAAAAGTCTTAGAAAAGTCTTAGCAAGTCTTGTTTTTAATTTGCTAGAGTGTTCACCTCCTTCTTTCTTGCTAAAAATTTGTAAGAGTGTGAACTGCTTATAAAAGGTTGTAAGAGGGGTATTTGCCCTTCCCCTTCAAGAGATTTGCTAGTGGAAGGTGGGAGCCTCATCGAAGAGGGCTTCGCAAGTGGATGTAGGTCATTTTGATCGAACCACTTTAAATTGGTGTGTTCTCTGGTTTGCATTTACTTATTGCTATTTACCTTACTGCAAACCTTCATACGTGTTTTACTTCCTCATTACTTTTGCTGCACACCTTTATGAACACTCTTTCAAGATAAGCGCTCTGATCCTAACAGGTGTGGCAGTAGACCCCTTCAAAATTGAAGCAATGCAAAAATGACCGACCTTGAGGAACATAAAATTGCTACATAACTTTCTGGGTTTAACAGGGTACTACCGTTATTTTGTGAAAAACTATAGAAAGATCAGTGCACCACTTATTTCCTTACTGAAAAAAGATGTCTTCCAATGGTCGGACAAAACCTCCGCTACCTTCGACAAACTTAAGGCAGTCATGATGACGACGCTGGTGCTAGCACTACCAGATTTCAACCGACCCTTCATTATTGAGGCCGATGCATCTGGAGTCAGAATTGGAGCCATTCTCATGCAAGATGGTCGACCACTCATATACACTAGCAAAGCATTGTCTCCCTTGCATCAAAATATATCAACATATGATAAGGAGATGCTCGCCATTGTATACGTAGCAACGAGGTGGAGATCCTACTTGATTAATCGACGATTTCAAATTAAAACCAACCATAAAAGCCTCAAGTACTTTTTGGAGCAAAAGATATCATCCCCTGAGCAACAAAAATGAGTAACAAAACTTCTTGGATTTGATTATGAAATAACTTACAAAAAGGGGAAAGAGAACGTTGTTGCAGATGCGTTTTCGTAGCTACCTGAGCAAGCTGAATTTTTTACTGTTTCACGTCCGACCAACGATTTCCTTGAGGATATTAAGATGGAATGACAGGAAGATTTAGAGACCAGTAAGATTATAAAAAAATTAGAGGAAGCACCAAGCTCCGTGGCTCATTACAATCGAGACTCAAAAGAATTATGCTATAAGGGACGCATTGTGCTTGTAACAAATTCTACTTGCATATTCAAGAGCAGATTTTGGACAAAGTTATTCTATATATATGGTACTAAATTGAAAAGGAGGATAGCATATCACCCACAAATCAACAGCCATGCGGAAGTTGTAAATAGGTGTTTGGAGACAGCCCAAAACCACCCACCAAATATGACTACCCAAAGAGAACTCCAGACCCAGCCAAGTGCCATTATTGATCGACGGATCGTGACTCGACGACGACGACCCACTAATAAAGTGTTAATACAGTGGGCGAACCTACCAATAGAAGATGCCACTTGGGAGAACTATGACGACTTGAATATCAAATTCTCAAAATTCATGAATCATCAGTCTCGAGGACAAGGCTGATTTGAAGAGGGCGGGTCTGTTAGGACTCTAGCTTGAAGAGTCCTAATTGAGAGGGATATTCATGTAAAACTTACCTAAGTCGACTCCTATTAAAGAGGTGAAGAGGCCGGCTAGAGTTAGGAGGTTGTTTCTTAGAGAAGAATTAAGAGTTGCAAAGGAATATGAGTCTTGAGTAGGAGTCCTATTAGGAGTTGGTTAGAAGTAGGAGTATTGAGTAGGAGTCCTATTAGGAGTTAGGGTTTAGAAGCTCTATAAATAGTCATGTATTCCTCATCTTTTCATAAGCAATAGATAAATCTTTTTTGCAGCCTTTGAGCAGCAACTTGGAGGGAGGAACCCCTATAGAGTTCCAACGAGGCCAATCCCCTAAAGAGATCAACCCCAAGTTTAGAATCTGCAAGGGTTCTAATAAATGAGTATCATTCACTAATCAAATCATTTGTCCTTCGGATCTCTTAAAAAATATTTATTTTATGAAAATCACAATGACATTTGTAGCTTATTTGATAGTTTGAACGGAGATCCTTTGATCTTTCATTTAAGTTTTCTATTTTATTTTTATATCAATTTATATTTTTTAATATATATTTTTTAAATTATTTTATAATATTTTATATTTTTAATATATATATAATTTTATTTTATTTAATATATTTTAAAAAAATAAATTAAACATACAGCCTGACTAGTTGGTTGACCCATCGATTCAACCAACTAATGACAGACATAGTGATACTGAGGCTGGATCGGATCACTTATTGACTTAGTTAATAGCTATGATTTTAATATTTTTTTTTAAAGAATGAAATGAAGAACCTATTGTGAAGCACCGGACGGCTAGCCAGCTAGAGATCTGTAAAAATCCCATCCCAAAAATATTCAGAAAATATGTACAAGATTTGTAAAGAATGTCCAAGTTTACACCAATTTTTGACAAACCAAACCTAATTAAGTCATACTAAGAGATAAAAAGGACTCTTTTGAGTAAAAGAATCCAAATTGTAGGGACCCTTAACTGGGAAATGCAAATTGGTTAGCTCTCCATGGGAGAATGGATGGGTAAATGCTCTTATACACAAGATTAGGACCTACCACAACAGTTGAAAATTTTGGTTCGATTGGATTTGATTTTCTCTTCGTTATACTTTGAAGAAAAGGGGGAAAGGGTTTACATAGAGGATGGTAGAAGTTGTGCTATATATATCTGTGGAGAAACTATAAATAAATATTCTTAGCTTTGAACGACTGGAATTAACTATTATTGTTATTGTCCCTCTATTCTCTTCTCTTCTTTTTCTTCTTATCTTATTCTCTCTATTATAATAACTCTATTGTCTTTCTCTCTTCTCTCTCTTTCTTCTATCCTTATTCTCTCTTTTTATAATTCCACAGTCTCTTTCTTAGACTCTCTCTTAAATGATACCTTCCTTCCTTAAAGGAAAATGATGTTTGATTTAAGATACATACCCTCAACAAGTATTCTCCAAGAGAGGTCAGAGAGAGAGAGAGAGAGAGAGAAAAGCTAGATAAAATTAAAAAAAAAGAAGAGGAAAGAGAGAGAGAGAGAGAGAGAGAGAGAGAAAAAGGTAAAAGGAACTATAGAACAAGCAATACAAGAAAACTCTTCCTTAGTCACAACCATTTTGCCACCAACATTAGAATTTGTTATTAAAAAAAAAATTGGTGATGATATTATCACTAAAAGATTTTAATGGTGATAATATCAAGCAACATTAGAAACATAAATATTGGTGGTAATAATTACACTACATTGGATCGATTTTGATTTATTTCTCACGTCAATCCTAATTTCATGATTGGCATAAATGACCTCTAAAACAAATAATATAAAAATATTTAAGTTAAAGATATTCAATTAATCTTTCTTTATATTACAAAATCAGATGAGTAGTTTTACATAACTTGACCCGTTCATGTGGATTGTCCAAAACGGAACGGGGTCCATTTGTTAATTCTAATTTTTTAACACATAATTAAATCAAATCGATTAAGAGTTTGATTTTTAGTTTGATCACTCGATTGGATCTATAATTAAAATACTTTTAGATTCAAGTGACTTTCCACAGCTTTTTTTGGCTTCTAGATCGAAGTAGAGAACTCCAAACCATCAATCAGTTCACGCACTAGCAGGTGCATCAAGCATTCTTAACCATGGTTAGACTACTCATATTGGTACCAAATATCTACAAATAGGGATCAAGAATATGAACATATCTCCCAAGACTTTTTCTATTCTGATCAAGCTTCAACTGGTCCATCTCTATCTCTATAGAACAAAGAATAAACGGAAGAAACAAGTGTGTCGTCATCTTTCCAACATCCACTTGCGTCGTCCAAAGAGTCAACAGTAACCTTTATATGTTTAGAGATCACCTTTCTCTTTCTTAGGCTCAAAGATAGCCCTCTCTCTTTTCTGAATGCAACGGTTTTCATCATGTCGGTCGTAATGAAAACCGCAGTTACCGAATTTCCTCGTACAATAGGAATTAGCCTCTCTCGGTGAGCTTAAAAAGATTGATTTCTACTAGGTTTTGAACATAATGATTGTGCTTAAATAGTTGAAATATATACATAAAAGAGTTTCTTGATCTTTCATTTGGGAGACATTCGAGAATGAGCCAAGGCATGAAATCCAGCAAACCTTTGTCCAGCATTCCCCGTAGAAATTGAGTGGCTGTTGCATCCAACAAGCAAATTGATTGCTTTGACTTTAAATTGACTTTTGCTGGAATCAACCATCAAGTATCAAGTATATATATATATATAGAACTGTTTACTTTGGGAATAAAATTATTTGAAAAATTAAAAGATTTTTTTTTTGAGAAATATAATTTTTAGACACTCACTAGTAACATCACAAAAATACTTTTGGAGGTAGAATGACGTGATAATCATAGCATCAAATTAATGCTTGTGGGAATTTTTTTTTTCCTTATGGTTATTCTTATAGGTTTCAACAGTAAAACAATCCTCATACAATTCACAAAAATAATTTAGTTATTTTATCTAATATTAAGAGCATGGAATGCCGAAAATATCAAAGTAATAACAATAACAAGAACAACTTTTGTGATATTGTAATTATAATTGTGATATGTGATATTGGAAACATAAAATGTATGATATGTGATATTGTAATTACAATTGTGATATGTGATATTCTAAACATAAAATATGCGATATGCTATATGTAATGTGAAAAAATATTAGATCGGTTTTTATATATGTATCTTTTGATGTCATCCGAAAAAGATTTATGTGTGACCTGAGTATCGTCTTTAGATAAAAAGACCACTTAAATTGATGGTTTAAAGAGGTTGAGAGAGAAACTATAATCTCTCAATTGCATCCTCTATAAGATGCATCATTTAGTTCCTAGAGGTCCTATTTATTTATAAGCGAGAGTAAAGGGCATAAGATAAATTATTAAGAAAGTTCCTCCGATATCCCTTAATTAATCCTATTATAATATGGATTTCTTTTCTATTAGCCAATATCTATCATCAAAATCTAATTAGTTCTATTATATATCTTATCCAATTATAAAGGATCATATAATCTAACATTCTCCTACTTTACCCATTAATTAATAAGATATAAAAAATATTTAAAATAAAAATAAATAAAATAAAATTTATTTAAAAATAATTTTACCTAATTGGGTTCCAAAAATTTTTTTGAAAAGCATTTTATACATGGTCACAAATTTTAATAATAAATCAATAAGTCAAATAAACACAATAATACTATATTTAGTCCAACTATCAATGTGAGTCATATTGCTTTTTTGTCATCAATTTCATACTTCTTTCTATATGCCACAATATTGTTAGTCTTTCCTTATATAGTCCATAATGACTTATGTAATTTATCTTATCAAGACAATCATATTATTGCATTCAACTATAATATGCATAAACATACATATAAATAGGATATAAAAAATAAATATATTTAATTATACAAAAGAAATATCAATAATAATATCCACCTAAACATGCATTACTATATCTTTTATGGCTTGCTCATAAGTCTCATTCTAAGAACATGTTCTTTAAATTTTTTATAATGTAAAGATTTGGTAAATGTATCAGTAATGATCATAATGGTGCTCAGGTTCTCAATTGACACTTGTTGTTTCTAGACTCTTTCTTTAACCACCAAGTAATTTATCTTAATGTGCTTGGAACCACTAGAGTACTTATTATTTCTTAGAGAAGAAAACTATTATGGTATTATCACAAAATATTTTCAGTAGCTTAGTAATTGAGTCAACCACACAAGTCTTCAGATAAAATTTCGTAGTCATAAAACTTAATTTGTAGCCTCAAAGTATGTCACAAATTTAGCTTTCATTGTTATTGATACAATAAATGATTACTTTGCACTTTTTCAAGAAATAACCCTATCAGCTTGTTAGGACCGAAATCGACACTAAGAGAGGCGGGGGGGGGGGATAGGGTGAATTAGTGCCTTTGAAAAATCACATCGGTTTGAAAAACCGATAATGAAAGTGAGCTTGACTTAACGTAAGTATAAAGTGAAATGAGCAATAAAATTAGTAAACAATAAAGGTAAATAGCAAAGGAAAAGAGCACATCGGATTTATAATAGTTCGGTTGTTGTGACCTACGTCCACTCTCGATTCATCTTCACTCGAGACCACCGACTTCCACTACCGATCTTCTTTCTAATGGGTAAAGATCGACTACCCTTATAACTCTTTCTCTTTTCACAGGATTAGGAGAGAACCTTTATATCTCTCTCTTTTATACTTAGACCTCCCTTTAGAAAAACTTTCTAAATACTAGGAAGAAGTGACTCTACACTTCAAGATAGATTATAATTCTTTTTCACAAGGATTCTTTCCCACTTTCTACTTTCTTTCTCATTGCCTCAAGTAGGAAAGAGTAGGATATTTATAGACCTCAAATGACTTCAAAAATATCACATCCTCGGTTTCAGGGGTACTGGAGGTACCACCACTTGCTAATTTGACACTAGACGGTACCATTGCCCAATCTGGCGATATCACTGCTTGACACACTAACACTAGATGGTACCACCACTTAGTCTGGTGGTACCATCGCCTGACAATCTCGAAGACTGAGCTTTTGACTTTTCCAGCTCATAGGCGGTTCCACCATTAGTTTGGCGATCCCACTACCTGACCTAACTTTTGGGTCACTGGATGGGCCTTTCTCTAAGCCCAAAATAGTCCAAATTTAGGCCCAATTAATCCCTAATTAAGTTAGCATGATTACACCAAAAAATAACTTAATTAGCCCTCTAAACTACTTCGATCTAGATAAATGATTACAAGCATGAATCCTATGTTATCCAACATGTCATTGGTTCATCCGACGCTTCGTTCGATCTTTCGGTGCATCGTCCTTTCTTTCGGTATATTGTCAAATCGGTATGTTGACCTTCTGCAACATTCGAACTCCTTGATGTAATGTCTAATCCTTTAGCCCGATGTATGAACTCATGACACAAAGTCTTTCTACCGGCACATTGACTGATTCTTCGGCTCGACATCCAATCCTTTGACATGTTCACTCTGGCCCAATATCTGATTCTTTCTACTTTAATTGATTTATCTTTTCTAATCGAAGATAGTCCTGCGTCACTCAAACACATATTAAATCATAACTTCATCAATTGATTTTATCATTAAAATCTGAGATTCAACAATCTTTCTCCTTTTGATGATGACAATCAATTGATGATGGAGTTTAAACTAAACTCCCCCGTCGATATTCCATATTGAAAGAAACTTTGAATTCAGAAAATCATAAGAATTTCATGTATAATTTCAAATTATCAAGGTACATCATAATATGTATGATTTAAATCATCATTACTTCTCTCCCTTTGTCATAAAAAAAAAGGGAGAAAAGTGCAACTAGTAAGCTAGTAATTTAGCAAGATTTACATCATTTTAGAACATGCAAGCTAGCAAGTTCTTAAGATGAGAAATTTAGCAAAATTTTTGCTTCTTAAGATATGCAAGTTTAGTAATTTTTGCTTCCTTTTGTAATGTGTGCTTGTAATTTCGCTTCCTTTTGCAATGTGCAAGCTAGTAAGACTTTTTCTCCCCCTTTGTTATTGTAAAAAAGAATGGAAGAATACAATTGTATAAATTTTTTCTTTTACATCAATGCTCTAATCATGAAAGATAAAGTCATGAATACCAAAAGATATGATTCATTTTAATAAATCTCTTCTTTAGTAAAAAGAAATAATAGTACGAGGATATATAAAAACAGATATTGATTCATAAAAAAATTCAAGTTATAATTCTAAGAAATCAAGAGAAAAATTATGATTTATTTGGATAAATATTCTCTTTAGCAAATAACAAATAGAGCCAAGATCAAATAACATATCACAAAAAAAATCTCAAGTATCAATATCAAGAAATCAAGATTATAATTTGAAAAATATATAAGAAGAATTTATGCACATGCCTAAGTTTAACATTTAAGCTAACACTTTTTGCTTTTCTTTTTCAATGTGCAAGCTAATAATTTTTCTCTCTCTCTTTTGTTATAAGAAAAAGGAAAGAATATAATGATACCAATTTTTCTTTTACATCAATGTTCAAATCATAACATAAGATATACAAACATAAATACAAATGAGTCATATGAAAATCATGACATGAAAGATGTTAATATTAAAGATCATGAAAGATCAAGTCATGAATACCAAAAGACATGATTTATTTTGGCAAAACTCCTCTTAAATAAAAAGAAATCTTAGGAGATCAAAGATCTTGATTCATAAAAAAATCTCAAGTATCAAGTTCATGATTTAGATAAAACTTATTCAAATTTAATTTGTTAAATCATCAAAATTACTTTCTTAGTTCAAGAGATTCATAAAATAGATTCATCACTGAGAATCACTTGTTGAAAAATCAAAAAGCTTTAGAGATGTTTTTTTTTAAAAAATGCATTCTTCTTTTTTTTGTTTCAATTTAAGCGATTGATTTCATATAAGTATGCATTTATCTTTTATGCTAAATAAAAATATACATCATCATTTAAAACTGAAAAAGTAAATTTTATCATGACAAAGATCAATAGTATAACACATTAAAAAATAAAACATCTTCAATCAAAAGATTTGTTAATAATTATAATGATATTTTCTTTATTATTTTGGCTAGTAAGCTTTGAAAAGTGTGTTGGATCTCCGATCATGGGCTTTGAGCATCCACTATCAAAATATCATTTTTGCTACAAGAAGGATGGGTTTGCTATAGGTACCCATTTGACTTTAGGTCCCTTGATCTACCTATCTTAATTTTTGGCATTTGGTCATTTGGTTTCTTTAGAAATCCAAACTAATTTATGTGAGTCATATCTTTTAAATGAATATTTATAAGCAAAATGATCACATCTATTATAAAAATTATATTTAACCTTAGAGGTAACATGCAATGTGGGTTCTTTAACAAAAGTAGTTGGCTTTTGTTGAGTGTAGTTACTCATAAAGCCGATTCCTTCATTTCTATAAACATGATCTTTATTGGCAAGAATCATGTTTAAAGATTTGTTACTAATTTTAAAATTTTTTAATATTTCTTGTAGTAAAATATTTTCCTTCTTAAGTGAGTCTAACTCTTTACACTTAATGCAATGAGTTAACATGTAATTATCATACTTATTTTTAAATTTTTTAAAATTACTAGAGAGAGAGGCATGATCTTTTTTTAGCATTTTATATTTTTTACCAACTAATTTAAATTCATTAAATAAATTATTGAAAGCATCAAGTAATTCATTGTAAAGTAAAGGAGTTTCGTTTGAGTCACTTACTTCATCGTTGAGAGCTAAGGCATAGTTCGCCACCTCACATTTATTGGTTTGCTCATCATCTTCGAATGTACTCGATTTGTCTGAAGTTACTTTAAGTGCTTTATTATTTTTTGGCAGCTTCTTCTTTTAAAGTTTGTTTTTGTTCTTAGTTTCATGTTTTCTGAATTTTTTAAATTTTCTTATCAAAAGTTCTATGTCATCATCACTTAATCTTTTGTTTGAATGATCTGCTTTTATTTTAAGTGTCAAATCCTTCCTGTTCATTAGAAGATTGTTCTCATGTTCTATTAGTCATAGGTGTTAGGAATGAGTCGACACTAAGAGGGGGGTGGGGGGTGAATTAGTACAGCAGATAAAATTACATCGGTTCAAAATCTCATTGCAATTAAACCTATTTCAGAAGATGTTAACTTAAAAGCATACAAAAGAGTGTAGTGGATATAAAACAAGTAAGGTAGTTTATAGTTAAGGTAAATAACAAAATAGAAATGTAAACCAAATTATAGTGGTTCGGTCGTCGTGACCTACATCCACTCCATCGATTTCCCTTCCGTCGAGGCCACCGGCATCCACTAACGATCTTCCTTCAATGGACAAAGATTAACCACCCTTATAACTTGATTCTCCTTTTGACAGGTTTATGAGAGAACCTTTACAACCCCCTCCACTCCTCTCTTAAACAAGACTAACACTTATGTTTTGAGAGGAGTTCACACACAATTACAATAGTGTTTTCTTTTTTTTCGCTCTTAGTTGTGTATATGTTAACCAGGGAAGAGAGGGATATTTATAGGCTTCAAGTGGATTCAAACTTGGAGCTTAAAAGTGTCTCATCCCGGGTTTCTCGAGTCCTGACGGTTGTTAGGATCGGAGCGACACTAAGAGGGGGGGGGGGTGAATTAGTGCAGCGGCTTAAAACGTTGGTTTCGACAAATCTTTCGTACGATAAAAATCGGAATCGGAAGTGCTTAACTTGAAAGCGTATTCGCAAAGTTGTGCAGTAAATGTAATGAGGAAATAAAGCAAGTAAGAGGGTTTGCAGTAATGTAAATAGCAGTAATGAAATGCAAACCAGAGATTACGCCATTTTTAAAGTGGTTCGGTCAAGTGACCTACATCCACTTGCGAGGCCCCTCTTCGATGAGGCTCCCACCTTCCACTAGCAAATCTCTTGAAAGGGAAGGGTAAATACCCCTCTTACAACTTTTACAAGCGGTTCACTCTCTTACAGATTTTCAGCAAGAAAGAAGGAGGTGAACACTAGCAAATTGAAAACAAGAAAGGCAAAGACTCTTCTAAGACTTTTCTCTCAATCACTTGCTGCTCAAAAAGTTGTGTTCTTAGTTGAGACTTGAGGGGTATTTATAGGCCTCAAGAGGATTCAAATTTGGGCTCCAAAAAATTTGAATTCTCTTATGTTCCTGATGCTGGCGGTGCCATCGCCCAGCGCTCGGGTGCTGGACGGTGCAACCGCCCAGCCCAGGAGGTGTCATCGTCCAGCTCTCGGGTGCTGGGCGGTGCCACCGCCCAGCTCTCGGGTGCTGGGCGGTGCTACCGCCCAGCCAGGCAGTGCCACCGCCTGGCTCTTTGATTCACTGGTTTGGCTTAATTTTAGCCCAAACCAAATCTGACTTTGAGCCCAATTGGCCCCTAACTAGGATATAGGATTATCTCTTAATCCTAATCCTAATTACTAGTGAACTACATAATAAAAAAAACATCCTAAGCAAGTTTTCAACCACGAACGTCGAGTCTTGTTCCGGCGAGCTTTTCGACGAACTTCTTCCGACGGACTCCCTGCAAGCTCCCGATCTTGTGATGACTTTAAAGAGTAGCCGAGCCTTCTCGGTGATCTCCGTGAACCTCCGACGATCTCTTCGGCGAACTTCCGATAGGTTCCCGATTTCTTCTCGGTTGGTTCCGGCAGCATCTCTAACGATTCTTCGGACTCTTAAACGTCCATCGATCTTGACTCCGGTATTCTTGCTGCTAGTCATAAGTGCCCAGCAAGCCAATCACGTGAGTGATGGCACGTGTGACTTGATACAGAATCTTTTTGCTTATTATATTTTTGGCGTATATCACTTTATAACTATTGCATAAATGCATATGTATTGTGATGTCCTTGGATTTGTGCAATGGGAATCGGATCGTGATGAGATCACGATAATGAGATCGATTCACCTTTAAACACATATCCTAAATAATCCCGGTCATAGGTTACTCAAGAGGGACATCGTGATAACCGGATAGACTGGTGTGCTGTATACCCGTCCATATGATGGATGCAGCTGGTCTCATAGCTGCTCGTGTAGGGACACTAGGGATACAGTGTTAGGATCGAGAGTACTAAGAGGGGGGGGGGTGAATTAGTGCAGCGGAAATCTTACAGCGATTAAAAACCAAAAGCTGCGTTCGTTCAATATGCCATATTGATAGAACCTTGAATTCAACCTGAATTCAAGTCATTGCAATATTCATCATGAATACTTGCAACACGTCAACATGAACATATGCATAAACTTATGCATCACATGTCATGTCATCAACATACTTCTCCCCCTTTGTCATCAACAAAAAGGAGAAGTACCACAATCAAGTGTTTGTGATATTGGTTCAATTCATTGCATGAAAAACATAGTATCAAGTTTTATTATAATGCAATCTTTGGAGCTAGAAGATTTAGCAAGTATTTCATCATGCTTAGAACATTCATGCTATCAAGTTTTAGATATGCAAGTTTTATAGCATATAAGATAGCAAGTTCTACATCATGTAAGCTAGCAAATTAGAGATGTTCAAGAAGGCAACTCTTGCTTCTTGAAAATTTTGCTCACTTTGCTAGATGCGCAAGTTAGCATTTTTGCCTCTTTTGAGATAGCAACTTTTTGCTTCTCTTTAGACCAACAAGCTAGCAATTTTTACGATATACAAGTTTCACAATATATAAGCTAGCAAAAATTTCGAAAGCAAATACAAGATAGCTTTCTTGTGTAAGCTCATGATTCTTGCTTCCTATTGCAATGTGCAAATTGCAAGTTTTGCTTCAACTAAGATATTCAAGATAGTGATGTTCAAGAAGACAATTTTTCTTCTTGAAATGAGCAAGTTAGCAATCTTTGCTACTTAAGATAGGCAAGCAAGCAGTCAAGTTTTTGCATCTTCTTGACTTGTACAAGCTAGCTATCTCCCCCTTTGTCATTGTAAAAAAGGAAGAGAGAATACAGTTTTGTACTTCTTTTTTCCTTTTACAACGATTTCAAAATCATGACAAAGGATGAATAATCAAGTTATGAATGTCAAGACAATTTTTCATCATGAATATTTTATCATTGCATGCATCATTATCATAAGTTGAAGTATTACATGCATGATATCATATCACCATTCATAATTACATTAATGTTTCAATATAGCAATTTCTTCTCAAAATGTGTAACTTGGCACTCATAGCATTTTAGATCATGATTTACATCATATGCAATACATCACATCATAATTAGAAAGCAAGTATTGCATGCATAATTGCACATCATAAATGTTTCATATCATGATGGTATCAATTTTGTCAAATTATATCCTACCATGCATGATCAAAACTTCTCCCCATTTTATCATTGAAAACAAGAAGAAAGTAGGGGGTAGAGCATAAAAGTATTAAATATTTTAATCATTTCAAGGCATCATAGATCAAGTTATGATTCGTGATTCATCATAAAGCAAGTTAGTTTTCAATCATCACATAAGGCATTTAAGGAATTTTTGAAACATAGGAGAATGATTAATTTAAGCATACAATGTTTCAATCCAATTCAAGTCATGAATATCAATGCTTTCATATTGTGAGTATCAATTCATGAATACCACAGGATATTATTTGTGACTTCAATTTTGCAAGATCAAGATTATGATTCAAATCAAATCATTAACTTGAAATTCATAATCAAGTCATTAAAATTAATTTCGAGATTCACAAAATATCATGAAATCATTAATCTCGATCAGATGGGAAAAGCATTTTCTTTTTAAGTGATTCTTTTAACGCATCATAAAAAAAAACTCATTCATAATTCAAGTGATTTACAAGATATCATAAATGAATTTATCACTTGTATTTCATCAAAATCGAGAACTCTAGAGATAGAAAATGATTGAAGCATTTAACATGATTGATGCATGATTCATATTTAAAGTGTATCTTATATCGTAAATACGAATCAAGCATTTGTCAAATCTGAAATCATCCTTAAAATTACATTCAATAAATTCATGTATGACAAGCATAGATTTATTGAAAAATCAATAAGATAGAGGATTACATTTCAAGTGTTCATCAATTGTAGCATTTCATCATGTGGTAAGATATCAATGCGTAAAACTGTGAAGCAAGATTTTGTTTGATATCTTGATACAGGGCATATAGCAATGATAGCAATCATATATTTCTTGGTGATGCAAGCATGGGATAATCATAGCATAGTGTTTATAGCATCAATTCATATATTTCTCCCCTTTTTTAAGTGTTTCATCTTAAGTGATCGATTTCATGTTAGCATGCCTTTTCATTTATGTCAAATGAAAACATGCATCAACGTTTAGGATCGTAAAATGAATTTCATCATAAAACCATCAATCACAAAAATCATCATGTATATCTCATGCATGAAATTGTCAATCGAAATATTTAATTTCATCATTATGCATTTCTTCAAATCAAACATGATCTTTAATCAAAATCGAGAAATAACAATGGAAATTAACGTAATGCACATTATTACTTCTTAACCATGATTTCATATTTTCAATCAAGATCATTTTATTTGTTTATCATAAAATATGCAATATTATCATTTTTGAAATTACTTAGTATGATCATAATAATTTTTTTTTTTTTTTTAACATGTAATTTTTAAGAAAATTAATTCTAAACTAAAAGAGAAAGATACATCATGAAAGCATCAAGTAATTTCAAAATAAATTAGGGGGATTTCGATTACCTTATCATTGTAGGCTGTTAAGGCGTAGTTTGCCGCCTTGCTTTTGTTGACTTTCTCTTCTTCGGAGGAGCTCGATTCATCCCAGTTTTTGTTCTTCTTCTTGCGTTTAAAGCAAGTAGTTTGATTCTTTTTGCTTTTTAATTTTCGTTTCATTTGTAGTTTAAGTTCACCATCACTTGAGCTTATGCTCGAGTGGTCTTCAAATGTTCTATGTCCCAAATCCTTCCTGTTCTTTGGAAGGTGGTTCTCAAGTTCTTCACGTGCATTGCACGTCATTTCATATGTGATCAATGAACCAATTAGTTCTTCAAGTGGAAATTGGTTCAAGTTTTTCGATTCTTGAATAGCAGTTACTTTTGAATCCCAAGTTTTAGAAAGTGAGCGCAAAACTTTGTTAACGAGTTCAAAATCCGAAAAGCTTTTACCAAGTGAATTTAAACCATTGACGACATCCGTAAAACGGGTGTACATGTCAACAATGGTTTCGCTTGGTTTCATATGAAAAAGCTCGAAATCATGCAGTAAAATATTAACTTTTGAGTCTTTGACTCTACTAGTTCCCTCATGCGTGATTTCAAGAGTGCGCCAAATATCGAAAGCCGTTTCGCACAAAGAAACCCGATTGAACTCATTTTTGTCCAAAGCGCAAAATAAGGCATTCATAGCCTTTGCGTTTAAAGAAAAATACTTCTTCTCTAAATCCGACCATTCGTTCGTCGGTTTAGAGGGAAGTTGAAAACCATTTTCAACGATATTCCATAAATCCAGATTTAGAGAAATCAAGAAAACTCTCATTCGAGTTTTCCAGTAAGTGTAGTCCAATCCGTTAAAGAACAGTGGACGAAAGACCGAAAAGCCCTCTTGAAGAGCCATTTCTCTCGGGTGTAAATCCGAAATGAGAGATACCCCGCTCTGATACCAATTGTTAGGATCGAGAGTACTAAGAGGGGGGGGGGGGTGAATTAGTGCAGCGGAAATCTTACAGCGATTAAAAACCAAAAGCTGCGTTCGTTCAATAAAAGCTATTATGATGCAAAAGCTAATTCTCAGTTTGTATCTAAGTGCAGTTTGCGTCTAAGCGCAGATTGCGTCTAAGCGCAGTTTGCGTCTAAACACAGTTTGCGTCTAAGCGCAGTTTGCGTCTAAGCGCAGTTTGCGTCTAAACACAGTTTGCGTCTAAGCGCAGTTTTGCGTCTAAGCGCAGTTTACGTCTAAACTCAGATTTACGTCTAAACGCAGTTTTACGTCTAAACGCAGATTTACGTCTAAACGCAGATTTACATCTAAACTTTGAAACTCGTTTGTATACTCGCAGAAGGCAGTATGCAGTTGAAATCAAGACGTAAACGTGAACTGAGAACTGATGATTGTGAGAGGAAAGCCGATTTACGTCTAAATGCAGTTTTACGTCTAAATGTTGAAACTCGTTCGTAAAATTGTAGAGGACAGTTTGCAGTTATCAATAGGATCAAAATGTAAGTGTAAACTGCAAAGAAACTCTTTCGTAAAAGCACGGAAGACAGTTCTGCAGAATCAAACGTAAACGTAAACTGTAATGTACGAAAATACGAATTTACGTTTGAATGCAGATTCGGAAGAACAGCACTTAGAACTTGTTCGTGAGAGCGCAGAGAGCAGTAGTAATGGAGGAGGTTTGCAGTAATGATAAAGTGCTCAAAATAAACGCAAACCAGAGATTTAGAGTGGTTCGGTCAGCCTTGACCTACTCCACTTTTGGCTTCCTCCACCGACGAGGTTGCCGACGTCAACTAGGGGCCTTCCTTCAATAGGCGAAGGCCAAACTTCCCTTTTACAGTTTCTCTCCTTTTGACAGGCTCAGGAGACAACCTTTACAGACCTTTCTCTCCTCACTTTACAACTGAAAACTTGAAGAACAGAAGGAGGAGACTTAAAGGCTTTACAACACTTTTGAGCTCTTAGAATCACAGAAAAGATCAAGATTTCGGTGTAGGTCTGTATCTTTTCAGTGCTGAATGGGTGGGGTATTTATAGGCCCCAACCCAATTCAAATTTCGAGCTCAAAACGATCAAATCCCGGAATTCCGGGATCAGGCGGTTGCACCTCTTGACTGGAGAGGTGGCACCGCCTGGCAGAGCTCGAAGTCTGAGCTCAGGCGGTTGCACCTCTCGACTAGAGAGGTGGCACCGCCTGGCAGAGCTCGAAGACTGAGCTCGGACGGTTCCACCTTCTCTGTCAGGGGTGGTTGCACCTTCCTGCCAGAGCTCGAAGACCGAGCTCAGGCGGTGCATCTCCTGACCAGAGAAGTTTCTCTTCTCTGCCAGAGGTGGTTGCACCTCTCTGCCAGAGGTGGTTGCACCTCTCTGCCAGAGGTGGTTGCACCACTCTGCCAGAGCTCGAAGACCGAGCTCAGGCGGTGCATCTCCTGTCCAGAGAGGTTGCAGCTCTCTGCTAGAGCTCGAAGACCGAGCTCGGTGGTTGCATCGCCTGCCAGAGCTCGGAACTTGAGCTCTGGCGGTGCTACCTCTCGACAGAGGAGGTTGCACCGCCCAGTCTCGCTTGGAGACTGAGCCCTGGGCGGTTGCACCTCTTGGCTGGGGCGGTTGCACCGCCCAGTCTCGCTGGGAGACTTAGCCTGGGCGGTGGCACCTCCCTGCCTGGGCGGTTGCACCTCCCACAGCTACTTGGGTTCGAATGGGTTGAACCATTCGACCCAACTTGAGTTCTTCAGGGGCCCAATTGCCCCAGGATTAAGCTAATGGGATCACCTCCCATTTCTAACTTAATCACCGTGCTAACTACGATTAAATCTAAGACAATTTCTGCAGCTTTGCTTCGGTACGTCAATCGCTTCTTCCGGCGAGTTTCCGGCGAACTTCCGTCGATCATCCGATGAACCCTCGGTGATGCTTCTGCGGACTTCCGGCAAACTCCTGGACTTTGCGACGATCCACTTGGCGAGTTCCGACGAGCTTCGCTTGGCAAGCTTCTGGACTTCTCGGATCTGTTCTCGCAGAACCTCCGACGACCGTCCGTACTTCCGTCGAACTCTCGAACTCCCAACGTGATCATGAACTTGACTCCGGCGCAACTCCTGCTGCTTGTCTATCTTTCATCGTAGTTAATCCTGCACACTTAAAACAAAACTTCGATCGAGACAATTAATCCTAAGCAATTAACCAAGTTGTCCGGCATGTCATTGGTCCCTCGACGCTTCGTCTGATTCTTCGGCGCATCGTCCTCTCCTGCGGCCTATTGCCCAATCGGCCAGTTGACTCCGCAACTCCGATATCCTTGGCACAATACCCGCTCTACTTGGCCCGATGCCCGAGTCCACGGCCCGAAGCCTTCTGTCGATACGTCGACCGATCCACCGGCCCGACTTCCAATCTTCTGACATGTTCCTCCGGCACAACATGATTTTCCTGCTTTAATTGTCTCATCCTGATCAAAGCATCCTGCGTCACTCAAAATGCAGATTAAATCATAAACATATATCAAGTAGTTTCATCATCAAAATACGAGATTCAACATACAATACAGGTGCTCATTGGAGAATGAGTTCACTGATTGATCCGCTTACGGAATGCTAGATGGTTGATGATGCCTTATTGTCAGACAACGATTCCGTAGTCCTAGTGGTGTATCTGGTTCTTAGACTTGAGACACCAAGGATGTCCTGTATGAGTGCTCCACTCTTTGATACCAGACTTATAGGTTTGGCTGTTCCCAGATCTAGTACAGCTGGTCATTGGGAGTGGTAGTCGACCTTACGAGGGCTATTGAGTGTCGATAGAGGATCATCCACTCTCGGTATCATGAGAGGAATATCCCATGTGTTCTTGCTCAGACAAATCCCTGGCCAGGGTCATTCGGGTTGAGAGAGAAAGAGTTCTCCGGGAGAATCCGATTAGAGCGAGACTCAAGTAGAAACCGTATGGGTCTGACAGCACCATGCTCTGGGATATTAGATGGATGAGGGACTATAGGTACATGGTAACTGAGGACAGACAGGTCCAATGGATTGGATTCCCCTGTATCGTCTGGGGACTACGGCGTAGTGGCCTAGTACTTCCGTAGTCGATGAGTCGAGTGAATTATTACAGAGATAATAATTCACTGAGTTAGAAGGAGTTCTGACAGGTATGACTCACGGCCAGCTCGATATTGGGCCTAGAGGGTCACACACATATGGTAGGCATTGCGATGAGTAGAGGTTCGGATATGAGATATCCGACGGAGCCCTTGTCTTATTGGATGCAGATCCAATACCCACTAGGGAAAGGACCCATTAGGGTTTTGACACGGGATCTCTATAAATAGGAGGGATTCACAGCCTCATAGGCTAGAGTCTTTGCTTGCCCTTCCTATTCTCCTCTCCCTCTCCACCTCAGAGTAGGCCTGGAGTTTTGAGGAGCGTCGTCGCAACCCTGCTGTGTGGATCACCGCTAGAGAGGAGGACGCTTGACCTCCTTCACCCTCTCCTGAGGATCTGCAAGGAAACAGGGATATACGATCTCCCTAGGTAACACAATCTCTATACGCAGTTTTGTGTTTTGCGGATTTTTGCGTACCAATCTTCGCACGACGACGAACATCTTTTTGGGAATCGGGGATTTTTGTTTTCTTGTTCTTCCGCTGCGCATATGATGTCGCCCCCCATGATTTCCCAACAGTGGTATCAGAGCCAGGTTGTTCGTGCGAATGATTGGTTTTTGAACTGCGTGTGTTGTGTTTAGGAAGAATATTGACGTCAAAATCGTTGACGCAAAAGCAAGGAAGGGCAGCAACAGTTGCTGCCCTCGATCTGCATGCCTGCAGCCAGCCGCAGCCGTAGCCAGGCAGCACAGCGCCGGCGCATGCGCAAGCGCTGTGCCTGCAGTAGCCGGCCGGCGATCTGCTTGTAGCAGGCTTGCGGCCGGCTGGGCTGGGAGCCCGCTCGGTAGAAGCGCCTGCGGCCACTAAGCCCGCGGGCAGAGGCGCCGCGGGGTAGCAGCGCAGGCTGAGGCACCGCAGGGCAGCGGCGCCTGTGGCCGCTGCTCCCACGGGCAAAAACCCCGCAGGGGCGGCCGCCAGCGAGACAGCACCACCTGCGGGCGCTGACTCGCGGGCAGAACCGCCCGCGAAGGCGGCGGCGCCCGCGGGGGCGCCCACCTGCAGCGGCAGCGACCCCAGCGGGCGTGCCACCTGCAGGCGAGGGCAGTGCCCTCGCCCTCGCCGCACAGGCCGCCGCCAGCAGGGTGGCGGCGGCGGCGGCGCAGCAGCGAAAAGGGGAAAGGGTATTAGGGTTTTCTGCGCAAAAGACAGTTTTGCCCCTCGGAATTTGAGAAATTCCAGTTTCTGTCTTTTGTCCAAATTACGAAAATACCCTTAGGAATTGAGAAATTCCCTATATATCCCTGATTTCAGAAAATATTAATTAATTAAAAGGTTTAGTTGATTATTATTTTTATTATCTAGTAGTCCTACATAATGACGATTATTTATACATGTGATGTATGATGAGTGGACGGATGATCATGGACCGTATGATGTGTGTACTTGTGATTATTATTATTGAGGTTTGCGAACCTCCATTATATTTCTCGTTTATTGTCGGGCCTGCGTGCCTATGATTAAGTTGTAATCACATGAGGAGGCGCAGCGGGAGCGTGGAAGCCATAGCGGGACCCACGAGACGGACGATCGTGATGCATGAAGATGCATCAAGATGTCGACGGAACCAACGAGGACGAGATGGATGATCACAAGGCATGGAGATGCACCGTTGCACACATAGATCTTGATGTGAGTGATTAGGCCTACTGGCTCGGGCCTAATCATATTAGGTTGTGGTCCATGATCATCTGGTGTGATTGCTTATACACATACTAGATATGTATATATATTTGCATGCGATGTAGATATATATTAAATATGTACATGTGTGACATGTCATAATAGGAGACCAAATCATAGAAACATCTCTCGATAATATTAAGTCGGTAAACGTGAGGCAATTAGATTGACCCACGTGGCCTTCCATCGTTATGAGTAGGAACCGAATCCCGGTGTAGGTTGAGTTGGTCGAGTCCCTCGAGACTCACCTATATCGCGATTCGCTATCTTGCTTACGACATAGAGATGTCACCGGTGACCTGAGGGCATGATATGCTTGGTCGAGTCCCTCGAGGGTATATCATCAAATCAGACTCATCTTGTAACGAAGGTGTTAACTTAACCGAGCATCATGGTTGGTCGAGTCCCTCGAGGCCATGGTGATTCGGAGGCCGAACAGGACGGGAATCACAAGGAGTTGTGATCGGCAAGAGTTGTCTACCTTTTAGGCTTAGTGTGATTGGTCGAGTCCCTCGAGGTTACACTAAGACGCTGATTGGATCCTGATCCCCACTAGAAGTCTGCCGGAGACTTCCGTTTCACGTGCTGAGGGTGTCGCGTGACTCGTTAGTAAAATAGTGGGAGCATATTAAGATAGAAGTCCATATCTTGATAGTTTATTTCTTGCAAAATCTGCATGTTATTCATTTTTGCTACATCTTTATTTTCAGAAAATGTCGCTTTCAAATCCCTTACGTGGCATACTTGATGTCAACCGCCTCACTGGTCCAAATTATACGGATTGGCTCCGTAACTTGAGAATTGTTCTCACAGCGGAGAAAATCGTGTACGTCCTTGATACAGTGATGCCTACGCCCGAAGAAGGGGCAAGCGAGGATGAGATCGCTCGCTACGTGAAGTACATTGATGACTCCACTCTTGCTCAGTGCTATATGTTGGGCTCTATGACTCCAGAGTTACAAAGACAATATGAAAAGATGGATGCCAGATCCATTCTCCTACATGTCCGCAAATTGTTTGAGGAACAGGGAAGGACTCAACGATATGAGATATCCAAGAGCCTTTTCCGCGCTAGGATGACTGAGGGGACACCGGTTCAGAACCATGTCCTAAAGATGATTGAGTGGATAGAGAAACTCACAGGTCTAGGAATGGTCCTAGAGGATAACTTGTGTGTGGACATTGTGCTTCAGTCCCTACCAGATTCCTTTTCACAGTTCATAATGAACTTTAATATGAACAAGCTTGAGGTGACTCTCCCAGAGCTCCTCAATATGATGAGGGAGGCAGAGAGTACTATTAAGAAAGAGAAGCCAGTTCTCTACACTGGTGAGACCAGAAAGAAAAGGAAAGCAGAAAGGTCCCTTAAGAAGGGAAAGGGCAAGGGCAAACAAGGTAAAGCAAAGGTTGCTAAGAAAGACCCAACAAAGGACAAAGGCCAGTGCTTCCACTGTGGTAAAGATGGGCATTGGAAGAGAAACTGCAAAGAGTACCTTGCAGAAAGGGCGAAACAAAAGCTTGATGAAGCTTCAGGTACATTCATGATCGGTCTCCATTTGTCAGACTCTTATGATAACACATAGGTATTAGATACCGGTAGTGCTTATCATATATGTAATTTGTTGCAGGTTCTGGCAAGGCCTAGGAGACTAGAGAGAGGCGAGATGGACCTCAAGATGGGTAATGGAGCAAAAGTTGCTGTTTTAGCTGTTGGCGAGGTCGCCCTACATCTGCCTAGTGGAGCTTTTATTGCATTAGATGCATGTTATTTTGTTCCTTCTATTATCAAAAACATTATCTCCATTTCATGTTTAACAGTTAGTGGATATAAATTTGTTTTTGAGAACAATGGTTGTTCGATATTATTAGATGATAAGATCATCACGAAAGGAACATTGCATAATGGTTTATTTATGTTAGACACTACTCCACATATCATGAATGTAAGTGTCTAAGAGGAAACGAGATGAGGTGAACAGTGCATACCCGTGGCATTGTAGGCTAGGTCACATCCATGAAAGAAGGATTCAAAAGTTGCTAAATGATGGATATCTAGATCCATTCGACTATGTGTCATATGCAACTTGTGAGCCATGCATTCGTGGAAAACTGACCAACTCTCCATTTAGTGGAACTGGAGAGAGAGCCACTGAGTTGTTGGAACTCATACATAGTGATGTATGTGGACCCATGTCAACTCATGCCATTGGAGGTTGCTCCTACTTCATTACATTTACTGATGATTTCTCAAGGTATGGATATGTGTACTTAATGAAGTACAAGTCCGAGGCCTTTGAGAAATTCAGAGAGTATAAGAATGAGGTGGAGAACCAGACTGGAAAGAGTATCAAAACTCTTCGATCAGATCGAGGAGGTGAGTACTTAAGTACAGAGTTTACTCAGTTCCTCAAGGACCATGGAATATTATCCCAATGGACACCTCCTTACACACCTCAGCTCAATGGTGTCTCTGAAAGGAGAAATCGTACGTTATTAGATATGGTACGGTCCATGATGAGTTTCGCTGACCTACCCATCTCATTCTGGGGATATGCCTTAGAAACCGCAGCTTACCTTCTGAACAGAGTTCCAACTAAGTCGGTGGTGTCTACACCATATGAGATATGGAAAGGGAAGAAGCCTGATCTTAAAGTAGTTAAGATTTGGGGCTGCTCTGCCCATGTTAAAAGACACAACCCCGATAAGTTAGAATCAAGGACAGGGCGATGTAAATTTGTGGGATACCCCAAGGAAACTTGTGGGTATTACTTCTATCATCTCGAGGACCAAAAGGTCTTTGTAGCTAAGAGAGCAGTGTTCCTTGAGAAGGAACACATTCTTGACGGAGACAGTGGGAGAATGATAGAATTGAGCGAGGTTGGAGAACCAAGCTCAAGCACCACTCTACAGCCCGAGTCTGTTCAGGTATCTAATACACAAGTTTCAACTTTACGCAGGTCTGATAGAGTATCCCATCATCCTGAGAGATATGTGGGACATATTAGAGCAGAGGATGTAGAGGATATTGATCCTCAGACCTACGAGGAGGCTATTATGAGTATAGACTCCAGGAAGTGGCAAGAAGCCATGAATTCTGAGATGGATTCTATGTACTCCAATAAGGTTTGGAACCTAGTTGATGCGCCCGAAGGTATTGTACCCATCGGTTGCAAGTGGATCTTTAAGAAAAAGATCGGAGTAGATGGAAAGGTAGAGACCTATAAAACAAGGCTAGTGGCTAAAGGGTATCGTCAAAGGCAAGGTGTTGACTACGACGAAACTTTCTCACCCGTAGCAATGCTAAAATCCATCAAAATTCTATTGCCTATTGCAGCACACTATGATTATGAGATCTGGCAGATGGATGTGAAAACCGCATTCCTCAACGGGAACCTCGAGGAGGAGGTGTATATGATGCAACCTGAGGGATTCGTGTCCAAGAACTGCCCAGATAAGGTGTGTAGGTTGCTTAGATCCATTTATGGACTAAAGCAAGCTTCCCGAAGTTGGAACATAAGATTTGATGAGGCAATCAGATCTTATGACTTCGTTAAGAACGAAGATGAGCCTTGTGTATACAGAAAGGTAAGTGGGAGCGCTATTAGCTTTTTGGTGTTATATGTGGATGACATCCTCATCATTGGGAATGACATAGGAATACTATCCACAATAAAGGCTTGGTTATCTAGACACTTCTCCATGAAGGACTTAGGAGAAGCATCTTATATCTTGGAGATTAGAATCTATAGAGATAGATCCAAAAGGATGCTTGGCTTGTCCCAGTCCAGGTACATAGAAACTATTGTCAAAAGGTTTGGCATGGAAAATTCCAAAAGAGGTCTCATACCGATGAGACATGGGATATCACTTTCTACGAGTATGTCCCCAAAGACTCCAGAAGAAAGGGCGAACATGGATATGATACCTTATGCCTCAGCAATAGGGTCTATCATGTATGCCATGCTATGTACTAGGCCTGATATAGCGCATGCTCTGAGTGTCACGAGCAGGTATCAGGCGGATCCAGGCTTGGAGCACTGGAAAGCAGTAAAGTGTATCCTTAAGTACTTGAGAAGGACTAAGGATCTTTTACTAGTATATGGAGGTAATAGCCTTAAGGTTGAAGGCTACACTGACTCAAGTTTTCAGTCTGATGTCGATGATAGCAAGTCGAATTCAGGGTATGTGTACACCTTGAATGGAGGAGCAGTGTGCTGGAAGAGTTCCAAGCAAGATACCACTGCTGACTCGACCACAGAGGCGGAGTACATTGCTGCATCAGATGCAGCAAAGGAGGGAGTCTGGTTGAAGAAGTTCATCACAGATTTGGGAGTCGTGCCGGATAGTGAGGAGCCGATTTCCCTATATTGCGACAACAACGGGGCAATTGCTCAAGCGAAGGAACCTAGGTCTCATCAGAAATCTAAGCATGTTCTGAGGAGGTTCCACCTTATCAGAGAGATCGTGACCCGAGGAGATGTAGTAGTGGAAAGAGTTCCATCCGAAGATAACATTGCAGATCCACTAACAAAGCCATTGTCTCAGATTGTCTTTGAGCGTCACAGGGGTCTGATGGGGATCAGACACATAGGTGATTGGCTTTAGGTCAAGTGGGAGATTGCTAGTCATAAGTGCCCAGCAAGCCAATCACGTGAGTGATGGCACGTGTGACTTGATACAGAATCTTTTTGCTTATTATATTTTTGGCGTATATCACTTTATAACTATTGCATAAATGCATATGTATTGTGATGTCCTTGGATTTGTGCAATGGGAATCGGATCGTGATGAGATCACGATAATGAGATCGATTCACCTTTAAACACATATCCTAAATAATCCCGGTCATAGGTTACTCAAGAGGGACATCGTGATAACCGGATAGACTGGTGTGCTGTATACCCGTCCATATGATGGATGCAGCTGGTCTCATAGCTGCTCGTGTAGGGACACTAGGGATACAGTACAGGTGCTCATTGGAGAATGAGTTCACTGATTGATCCGCTTACGGAATGCTGGATGGTTGATGATGCCTTATTGTCAGACAACGATTCCGTAGTCCTAGTGGTGTATCTGGTTCTTAGACTTGAGACACCAAGGATGTCCTGTATGAGTGCTCCACTCTTTGATACCAGACTTATAGGTTTGGCTGTTCCCAGATCTAGTACAGCTGGTCATTGGGAGTGGTAGTCGACCTTACGAGGGCTATTGAGTGTCGATAGAGGATCATCCACTCTCGGTATCATGAGAGGAATATCCCATGTGTTATTGCTCAGACAAATCCCTGGCCAGGGTCATTCGGGTTGAGAGAGAAAGAGTTCTCCGGGAGAATCCGATTAGAGCGAGACTCAAGTAGAAACCGTATGGGTCTGACAGCACCATGCTCGATATACGGTCTCTGGGATATTAGATGGATGAGGGACTATAGGTACATGGTAACTGAGGACAGACAGGTCCAATGGATTGGATTCCCCTGTATCGTCTGGGGACTACGGCGTAGTGGCCTAGTACTTCCGTAGTCGATGAGTCGAGTGAATTATTACAGAGATAATAATTCACTGAGTTAGAAGGAGTTCTGACAGGTATGACTCACGGCCAGCTCGATATTGGGCCTAGAGGGTCACACACATATGGTAGGCATTGCGATGAGTAGAGGTTCGGATATGAGATATCCGACGGAGCCCTTGTCTTATTGGATGCAGATCCAATACCCACTAGGGAAAGGACCCATTAGGGTTTTGACACAGGATCTCTATAAATAGGAGGGATTCACAGCCTCATAGGCTAGAGTCTTTGCTTGCCCTTCCTATTCTCCTCTCCCTCTCCACCTCAGAGTAGGCCTGGAGTTTTGAGGAGCGTCGTCGCAACCCTGCTGTGTGGATCACCGCTAGAGAGGAGGACGCTTGACCTCCTTCACCCTCTCCTGAGGATCTGCAAGGAAACAGGGATATACGATCTCCCTAGGTAACACAATCTCTATACGCAGTTTTGTGTTTTGCGGATTTTTGCGCACCAATCTTCGCACGACGACGAACATCTTTTTGGGAATCGGGGATTTTTGTTTTCTTGTTCTTCCGCTGCGCATATGATGTCGCCCCCCATGATTTCCCAACACTTGCTTTGTGTTTTCTAGTTATCGTAGTTAATTTTGCACACTTAACTCAATAATATGGATTAGATCAATTAACCCATCAATTGATTTTATCATCAAAATCCGAGATTCAACAATCTCTCCCTTTTTGATGATGACAATCAATTGATGACGGAGTTAAACATAACTCCCCCTATCTATATGCCTTATTATGAGAAGATGAAAACACTTGAATTCCATCCATAGAATTCAAGCATAAACCGATAAGTTCTAACCGTAGAACTTATCGTTATTCTCATTAAGCAATAGTAAATACAAAACTTCGATGAAAATCATTTTCAAGTAGAATGATAAGAGACAATTTTTACTACGATAGGAGATAAAGATTTTCAACATGAATTTCATGATATAAATGTAAGGCAAGCTTTCAATATGATCAATCAATCTTGTGATATTCTCAAGGATTTTGCAAGGCATTTTGCAAGGCATATAAGACATTCATATCACACATGCTTTTGAAATTCATATAAGTCATGCTATAAAAATGGTACAAGTCATCACTTTTCTCCCCCTTTGTCATCAACAAAAAGGGAATGAGACTTGAAGAATATAACTTGTGATTATAATATCAGGAATTCAGCATTGATCATACGAAAATCCATCATCCAAAATTAAGTATGCTAAAATATTTACGCAGAGTTCACCTAAAGGAAAATTCAACATTCATCCATTATCAAATCTCTTCTTTCTATAAATAACACAAATTGTAGGTGTGCAAGGAAGAGATTATGATTAAAAAACATCAAGTAGTAACTCCAATAAGTCAAGATCATAATACAAACTCATTTAAATTTACATCGTCAACTTGAAACTCATAATCAAGCCATCAAAATTAATTTCGAGATTCATAAAATATCATAAAATCATTAATCTTGATCAGATGGGAGCGGTGTTTGACTTAAGATAGGATAAAATAATTTAACATGTCATTTAGAATCGAAAGAGAAGGATCAGATTCATCGAGGAACAGAGAGAGGATGAAAAACTTTACGGAAAATCTATTCAAACAAGTTTATTTTTAGGGACAATTTAACATACCTAATTCCCTTCTAATGAATTCAAATTGGTCTTCATTCAAAGCTTTTGTAAATATATCTGCTAATTGATGCTTTGTGTCAATGAATTCTATAACAACATCATTGTTAAGGACATGATCGCGTATGAAATGATGCCTAACGTCGATGTGCTTAGTTCTAGAGTGCTGAATTGGATTTTTAGTAAGACATATGGCACTAGTATTATCACATTTTATGGGAATGTTTTTAAAGTGAATTCCATAGTCTTTTAATGTATTTTTCATCCAAATAACTTGTGCACAACATGCACTTGCAGCAATGTATTCGGCTTCCGCCGTAGATAGTGCAACTGAATTTTGTTTCTTGGAAGTCCAAGAAACAAGTGCATGTCCTAAAAATTGGCATGTTCTAGATGTACTTTTTCTATCTATCCTGCATCCGCCAAAATCGACATCTGCATAAGCTATTAGATCGAATTTTTCAGATTTTGGATACCACAATCCTAAATTTGGAGTTCCTTTAAGATACCTAAATATTCTTTTAACACTCTTAAGATGAGATAATTTAGGATTAGATTGAAACCTAGTGCAAAGTCCTACACTAAACATAATATCTGGTCTAGTCGCGATGAGGTAGAGTAGACTACCTATCATTCTCCTATATGTTTTTTGATCGAAATTTTCACTATTTTCATCCATATCTAACTTAGTTGCAGTACTCATAGGGGTGTTTATTGCTTTTGAATTATCCATGTTAAATCGTTTTAACAATTCTAATGTATATTTGGATTGGTTAAGAAATATACCATCACTAAGTTGTTTGATTTGTAATCCTAAAAAGAAAGTTAATTCACCCATTAAACTCATTTCAAATTCATGACTCATACATTTGGCAAATGATTCACATAGTGATTCATCCGAAGAGCCAAAAATTATATCGTCAACATAAATTTACACAATAAGAAAATTATTTTCAAAATGTTTAATAAACAATGTAGTATCAACCTTACCTTTGGTAAAATTATTTAAAATAAGAAAGGAACTAAGCCTTTTACACCAAGCTCTAGGAGCTTGTTTCAAGCCATAGAGAGCTTTAGTCAATTTGAATACATGATTAGGAAGAAGAGAATTTTCAAATCCAGGAGGTTGTTCGACATATACTTCTTCGGAAATAAAACCATTCAAGAAAGCACTTTTGACATCCATTTGAAATAGTTTAAAATTATTACTACTAGCATAGGCAAGGAGCATCCTTATGGCTTCTAATCGAGCCACGGGAGCGAAGGTTTCTTCGTAATCGATACCTTCTTCTTGGTTGAAACCTTTGGCCACTAATCTAGCCTTGTTTCTAACCACGATACCATTTTTGTCTTGCTTATTTCTAAAGACCCATTTAGTACTAATGACTAAATGGTCACTAGGTCTAGAAACAAGCTTCCATACCTTATTCCTCTCAAATTGATTCAATTCCTCTTGCATTGCAATAACCCAAAAATCATCTTTTATGGCATCGTCAATGCATTTAGGTTCAATTTGAGAAAGGAAGGCGGCATTAGCACAAAAATTCTTGAAAAAGGAACGAGTTTGAACCCCTTTTGATGTATCTCCTATAATTAGCTCCTTTGGATGAGCATCTATATACTTCCATTCCTTGGGTAAGGAAATTTCGGAAGAAGGTGCATCCAAGTTACTATTTTGAGGAGGAGGTTCATTTAAATTCAAATTATCAAAACCAAGATCATCATCAAAATCATTTTTCTTTAAATTAGAAATTTCATTAAAAACTACATGAATAGACTCTTCTATTACAAACGCTCTTTTGTTAAAAACCCGAAAAGCCTTAGAAACGGAAGAGTAACCAAGAAAGATGCCTTCATCGGATTTAGCATCAAATTTTCCTAAGACATCCCTTTCATTCAAAATAAAGCATTTACAACCGAAAACTTTAAAATAGGAAATATTTGGTTTTTTGTTATTCCACAATTCATAGGGAGTTTTTGATAAGGATGGTCTTATTAGGACTCTATTCATGATGTAGCAAGCCGTATTTACGACTTCGGCCCAAAAGTACTTAGGTAAACTATGTTCATTTAACATAGTTCTTGCCATTTCTTGTAGGTTTCTATTTTTTCTTTCAACTACTCCATTTTGTTGGGGATTCCTCGGAGTGGAGAAGTTGTGATTGTATCCATTAACTTCACAAAAATTTTGAAAGTCACGGTTTTGAAATTTGCCACCGTGATCACTCCGAATTGATGAAATCATGAAACCTTTTTCGTTTTGAGTGAGTTTACAAAATTTAGAGAAGCACTTGAAGCAATCACTTTTGTGGACTAAGAAATAGGTCCAAGTGTACCTAGTATAGTCATCCATAATTACAAACGCATATTTGCTTCCTCCTAGACTTGTTGTGTCAATTGGTCCGAATAAGTCCAAATGGATCAATTGTAGTGGCCTAGTGGTGCTAATTTGATTTTTTGGTTTGAAACTAGTTTTTATTTGTTTACCTAGTTGACATGCATCAAATACTTTGTCCTTAGTAAACTTCATATTTGGAATCCCTCGTACTAATTCTCTAGATGAAATCTTAGATATTAGTTTCATGCTTGCATGACCTAATCTCCTATGCCAAAGCCAAGCATCATCATTTAGAGCGGAGAAGCACATTTCATTACTTAGTTCATCAAGGTTGATGGTGTAGACATTATTTTGTTTTAATACAATCATAGTCAAGTTATTGTTTAGTTTTTCGATAATACACATATTTGATTCGAATCTAACGATATAACCTTTATCGCATAGTTGACTAATACTCAAGAGATTATGTTTCAATCCATCAACTAATAAAACATCATCAATGGAAAAACTAAATTTGTTACCAATAGTTCCCTTGCCAATGATTTTGCCTTTGTTGTTGTCTCCGAAGGTGACGTACCCTTCTTCTTTGCTAGTGAGTATAGAGAAATGAGATGGATCTCCAGTCATATGTCTTGAGCATCCACTATCGAGATACCATCTCTTGCTCCTAGCTTGTGGGTTTGTCTACAAAAGAGGATGACTTTTAGGTACCCATTTGATTTTGGGTGCCTCAAAAATTGATCCACTAACTTTGTTATTTATTATTGAATCCTTTATAGTTCCTTTAGGAACCCATATTAATTTTTGTGAACTAATTTTCCTAAATGGACATTTGTAGGCAATATGTCCGGATTTGCAACAGAAGTTGCATTTCATATAAGAGGAAACATGTAATGTAGGTCCTTTTATGAAAGTGGTAGGATTTTGATGTAATCCTTTAACAAATCCAATTCCATTTCTATTTGCGGCGTGACCCTTGTGTGCAAGGATCATATCTAATCCTTTGCTACCAACCTTAAACTTGTTTAAGGTTTCTTTAAGAAGCAAATTTTTATTTTTTATTGCTTCTAAATGCTCACACTTAGAGCATGGAGGAGTTTGAAGACTATCAAACTTATCTTGTAGCAAAGCATTCTCTTTCTTTAAGATACTTAACTTCTTGCTAACAGTTCTACATTCATCAAATAATTCATGAAAAGCGATAGAGAGTTCTTCAAAAGATAAATCTTCATTAAATAAATCACATACCTCTTCTCCTAAAGCCATTAGCGTGTAATGAGCAACTTGCTCGGTGTTGGACTCCTCTTCTTCGGATGCGCTTGAATCATCCCACGTTGCCTTGAGCGCCTTCTTCTTTGATGTTCTCTTTTTGGCTTGAGGACAATCGTTCTTGTAGTGTCTCGGTTTTTTGCATTCATAGAAAATCACTTGGTCATTCTTTTGTTTAAATTTGTTTTTTGTATTATTTTTAAATTTGTTCTTTCTTAAATATTTTTTAAATTTTTGAGTCAAAAGTGCAATGTCATTGTCACTGTCCTCATCACTTGATGTTCCTTTCAAGTGGTCTTCTTGTGATTTGAGTGTCATATCCTTCCTGTTCTTTGGAAGGGGGTTCTCGAGCTCGTCATGAGCTTGACATGTCATTTCATAGGTCATTAGAGACTCAATAAGTTCTTCAAGAGGGAATGCTTTAAGGTCTTTGGCCTCTTGAATGGCCGTAACTTTTGGATCCCAACTTTTAGGGGGGATCTTAAGATTTTAGTTACTAGTTCAAAGTTAATGAAATCTTTACCAAGAGCTTTGAGTCCATTGATGACATCCGTAAACCGGGTGTACATGTCTCCGATGGACTCACTTGGTTTCATTCGGAAAAGTTCGTAAGAGTGCACAAGGATATTGATTTTGGACTCTTTCACTCGGCTAGTGCCTTCATGAGTGACCTCAAGAGTTCTCCAAATATCAAAAGCCGAATCACAAATTGAAACACGATTAAATTCATTTTTGTCTAGTGCACAAAACAAGGCATTCATAGCCTTTGCATTAAAGCAAAAACCTTCTTCTCCGATTCATTCCATTCGCTCATCGGAAGAGAAGATTTTTGAAATCTGTTTTCAACAATAGTCCAAAGCTCGAAATCCATAGAAATGAGGAAGATCCTCATTCGAGTCTTCCAATAAGTATAATCTGACCCATTAAACAAGGGTGGACGTGTGATAGAATGACCCTCATGCATGCCGGAGTAAGCCATCTCTCTTAGGTATTAAACCAAATATTAGAGTGAGCCTTGCTCTGATACCAATTGTTAGGATCGGAGCGACACTAAGAGGGGGGGGGGGGGGGGGTGAATTAGTGCAGCGGCTTAAAACGTTGGTTTCGACAAATCTTTCATACGATAAAAATCGGAATCGGAAGTGCTTAACTTGAAAGCGTATTCGCAAAGTTGTGCAGTAAATGTAATGAGGAAATAAAGCAAGTAAGAGGGTTTGCAGTAATGTAAATAGCAGTAATGAAATGCAAACCAGAGATTACGCCGTTTTTAAAGTGGTTCGGTCAAGTGACCTACATCCACTTGCGAGGCCCCTCTTCGATGAGGCTCCCACCTTCCACTAGCAAATCTCTTGAAAGGGAAGGGTAAATACCCCTCTTACAACTTTTACAAGCGGTTCACTCTCTTACATATTTTCAGCAAGAAAGAAGGAGGTGAACACTAGCAAATTGAAAACAAGAAAGGCAAAGACTCTTCTAAGACTTTTCTCTCAATCACTTGCTGCTCAAAAAGTTTTGTTCTCAGCTAAGACTTGAGGGATATTTATAGGCCTCAAGAGGATTCAAATTTGGGCTCCAAAAAATTTGAATTCTCTTATGTTCCCAATGCTGGCGGTGCCACCGCCCAGCGCTCGGGTGCTGGACGGTGCAACCGCCCAGCCCAGGAGGTGTCGCCGCCCAGCCCAGGCGGTGCCACCGCCCAGCTTTCGGGTGCTACCGCCCAGCCAGGCAGTGCCACCGCCTGGCTCTCCGATTCACTGGTTTGGCTTAATTTTAGCCCAAACCAAATCTGACTTTGGGCCCAGTTAGCCCCTAACCAGGATATAGGATTATCTCTTAATCCTAATCCTAATTACTAGTGAACTACATAACAAAAAAAACATCCTAAGCAAGTTTTCAACCGCGAACGTCGAGTCTTGTTCCGGCGAGCTTTTCGACGAACTTCTTCCGACGGACTCCCTGCAAGCTCCCGATCTTGTGATGACTTTAATGAGTAGCCGAGCCTTCTCGGTGATCTCCGTGAACCTCCGACGATCTCTTTGGCGAACTTCCGATAGGTTCCCGATTTCTTCTCAGTTGGTTCCGGCAACATCTCCGACGATTCTTCAGACTCTTAAAAGTCCATCGATCTTGACTCCGGTATTCTTGCTTTGTGTTTTCTGGTTATCGTAGTTAATCCTGCACACTTAACTCAATAATATGGATTAGATCAATTAACCCATCAATTGATTTTATCATCAAAATCCGAGATTCAACAACAGTACTATTAGGAACGAGTCGACACTAAGAGGGGGGGTGAATTAGTATAGTGGTAAAAAAGCATTGGTTCTTTAAACTTTCATTTAATTAAAACTGATCTTGGAAAGATATTAGCTTGAAACACATTCATAAAAGTGTGTCGCTAAAGTAACAAGGAAGTATGGCAGTTTGTAGTTAAAGTAAAGAGCAAAATAGAAATACAAACCGAGTTTATAGTGGTTCGATCATCGTGACCTATATCCACTCTCGATTCCTCCTCCGTTGAGGCCACTGACATCCACTATTGGTCTTCCTTCAATAGGTAAAGACCAACCACCTCTTTATAACTCTATTATTCTTTTGTAGGCTCAGGAGAGAACCTTTACACCCCCACTCACTCCTCCCTAAACAGAATTCTAAATAATTAGAATTTGAGAGGTGTTCACACAAGATTATAGCAGTGTTTTTTTTTCTTTTTTCAATCTCAATTCTTATGTATATTAATTAGGGATGAGATGGGTATTTATAGGCCTCAAGTTGATTCAAACTTGGAGCTTAAAAATATCTCATCCCTAGTTTTCGGGATCTTGGCGGTACCACCGCCTACAACATTGACACTGGGCGGTACCACCGCCTGACACCCTGCTATTGGGTGATACCACCACCCAGACTAGTGGTACCACTGCCTAACACAATCTCTGCCACGACGATGCCACATGTCGGGTCACTATTTGGGCCTTCCACTTGGCTCAACATAGCCCAAACTTGGGTCCAACTGGCCCCTAACTGAGTTGGCTTAATTACATTCTAAATCGACTCAATTAGACTCTAAATTAACTTGATCTAAACATAATTGATTACAAGCAAATCCTTGTTGTCCGGCATGTCATTGGTTTATTCGGCGCTTCGTCCGATCCTTCGGTGCATCATCCTCTCCTTCAGTGTATTGCCCAATTGGCTTGTTGTCTTCTCGCAACATCCGATCTTCTAGGCGCAATGTCTGATCTTCTTGGCCCGATATCCGAATTCATGGTCCGAAGCCTTCTGCCGATATGTCGACCATTCCTCTAGCCCAACATTCAATCTTCTAACATGTTTGCATCGGCCCAACATCTGATTCCTCCTACTTTAATCAATTTACCTTTTCTGATTGACATTAGCCTTGTGTTACTCAAAACACTCATTAGATCACAAACACATTAATTGATTTCATCATTAAAGTCCAATATTCAACAATCTCTCCCTTTTTGATGATGACAACCAATTGATGACAGAGTTTAAACATATTCCCCCTATCAATATGCCATATTGATAGAACCTTGAATTCAAGTTGAATTCAAGTCAAAGCAAATTTAATCAAGAAATCATTATGAGTCCAAGCAACATTAAATCATGTATAATTAAATTTTTAATTCATCATTCAATGCATGATCATCAACATAACTTCTCCCCTTTTGTCATCAACAAAAAGGAGAAGTGCAACTAGTAAGTTTTAGAGATACAAGTTCAAATTATTACATTATAACTATAATCTTAAGTTTTATCATCATGCAAGCTAGTGAATCTTACAACATTTTAGAACTTATAAGCTAGCAATTTTTTACATCAATTTAAAAATATAAGCTAGTATAATTTGAGATGTTCAAGAAAGCACATTTTGAAATATGCAAGTTAGCAATCTTTGCTTCTCTTTTGAGATGAGAAAACTATCATGTTTTTACATCTTCTATAATTGTACAAGCTAGAAAATCTCTCTTTTGATATGTGCACACTAACAATTTTTTGCTTCTTCTTGAAGTATGCAAGCTAGCAAACTTTATCCCCCCCTTTGTCATTGTCAAAGAGAAGGGAAGAATACAATTTTGTATTTCTTTGTTCCTTTACAACAATTTTAAGCATGACAAAGATAGATAATCATTTTAGAGTACCATTTCAGAAAATGATAATTATTGACTTTCACATCATTTCATCAAAAAATCATAATATTGCATGCATCATTCCAAATCAAAAAAGTTTCAAATCATGAGTATTTCATACATAATTTCATATCATCGCATGAAGATTATCAAGAAAAATTAATTGGGTGATGAGATAAATATTTCATGAATACAAGGAATTGTATATAAAAATCATATCATGAAAGATAAAATATCAAAGATCATGAAGGATTAAGTCATGAATACTAAATGACATGATTTATCTTGATAAATCTTCCTTTTAGTAAATAACAAAATGATACATGGGAGTTCAAAAACAAGATCTTGATTCATAAAAAAATTTTAAATATCAATATTGAGAATTCAATATCATGATATAGATAAAGACATTTCTATAACAAAAATGTGTCATGAGAGAACACATAAATGATCTCAATTCATGTATAATATCTCTCAATTCATTATGAATCATAAAAATTATAATTCCGAAAAATCATGATTCATTAGGATAGTAGATAGCAAAAAGAAATATCGAGGATAAAAGATCTTGATTTATATAGGGTAAATCTCAAGTTATAAATCTCGAAAAATCAAGATAAAGCTCATTCAAATTCAAATCCTCAAATCAAAATCATTTTCAAGAGATTCAAAAAAGCATAATATACATGGATTCATTAATCTTTTATCAAAAAATCAATAAGATAGAGATGGAAAATGTATTCCTTTTTTATTTCATACAAGTATGCCTTTGTCATTTATGCCCACTCAAAATATGCATCATGTTTAAAACCGAAAAAGCAATTATCATTATGGCAAAGATCGATAAGGCATAAATTACAAGAATCATCATACATAATTTTGAAAGATAAACTCATTAAGCATGATATTAAACCTCTTAGCATTTTCATTAAAACATCAAGCATGGTTTCATAAGACATTTTCAATCAAAATCAAAAAGCAATACGGAAATCAACATAATGCATATTATTGCTTCTTAAACATAAGATTAATCTTACTAGGTGTACAAGCATCATTTTGTTGTATTTTCATAAAGTATGCAATTGTCATGATCATATTTTTTTTTTTCAAAATAGGTAGAAAAAGAAGCATGATCCTTTTAACATTTTCATTATATCATTAAACATGCAATTTTAAAAAAAAATTATATAATTTTTCTAAATTAAATTAAAAATAACTCAGAAAAACATAAAGTAATTTCAAAGTCAACTAAGGGGATTTTGATTATCTCGTCATCGAAAGCTGTTAAGGTGTAGTTTGCCACATCGCCTTTGTTGGTTTGTTCTTCATCTTCAGATGAACTCGTTTTGTCCTAAGTCACTGTAAGTGCTCTCTTCTTTTTTGACAACTTTTTTTTTAGTTCATTTTTATTTTTTAATTCTTATTTAATAAACTTTTTAAGCTTCATAGTTTAGAGTTCAAAGTCCTAATCACTTGAACTTTCGCTCGAGTGGTTTTCATGTGTTCTAAGTGCCAAAACATTCCTATTCTTTAGAAGGTTGTTCTCAAGTTGTTCATGTGCATTGCACGTCATTTTATAGGTCATCAAAGACCCTATAAGTTCTTCAATCAGAAAATGGTTCAAATCTTTTGATTCTTGTATTGTCGTTATTTTCAAATCCCAATTTTTAGAAAGTGATCGTAAAACTTTATTAACAAGTTCAAAATTCGAAAAATATTTGTCAAGTGTTTTTAAACCATTAACAACATCCATAAAATAGGTGTACATATCAATAATGGTTTCGCTTGGCTTCATTCAAAATAGTTCAAAATCATGCATTAAAAGATTGACTTTAGAATCTTTTACTCTACTCGTGCTTTCTGTGTGATTTCGAGAGTGTGTCATATATCGAAAGTCATTTTACAAGTAGAAACCTGATTAAACTCAGTTTTATCCAAAATGCAAAATAGAGTGTTCAAAGCTCTAGCATTTAAGGAAAAAGTTTTCTTCTCCAAATCATTCAATTCTTTTATTGGAGTAGAAGACATTTGAAAACTATTTTTAATAATATTTCATAAATCAAGATTCAAGGAAAGCAAGAAAACTCTCATTCGAGTTTTCCAATATGTGTGGTCTATCTCATTGAATATGAGAGGACGAATGAGAGAGTGACCCTCTTGAAAGCCGAAAAGAGCCATTTCTCTTTAGGTGTTGAACCAAATGAGAAAAATGTGGCTCTGATACCAACTGTTAGGAACGAGTCAGCACTAAGAGGGGGGGGGGGGAGGAGGGGGAATTAATGCAGTGGTAACAACGCGTCGGTTCTTTAAACTTTTGTTCAATTAAAACCGATCTCAAAAAGATATTAACTTGAAACACATTCGTAAAAGTGTGCAGCTAAAGTAATGAGGAAGTATGCAGTTTGCAGTTAAAGTAAAGATCAAAATAGAAATGCAAACCGAGTTTATAATGGTTTGGTCATTATGACCTACATCCACTCCTAATTTCTCCTTCGTTGAGGCCACCGACATCCACTATCGGTCTTCCTTCAATAGACGAAGACCAACCACCTCTTTATAACTCTATTCTCCTTTTGTAGGCTCAGGAGAGAACCTTTACACTCCCACTCACTCCTCCCTAAACAGAATTCTAAACACTTAGTGTTTGAGAGGAGTTCACACAAGATTACAGTAGTGTTTTCTTTCTTTTTCACTCACAATTCTTATGTATATTAACCAGGGATGAGAGGGGTATTTATAGTCCTCAAGTTGATTCAAACTTGGAGTCTAAAATATCTTATCCCTAGTTTTCGGGGTCCTGATGGTACCACTGCCTACAGCACTAACATTGGGCGGTACCATTGTCCAGTCTAGCGGTACCACCACTTGACACTTTGCCACTGGGTGGTACCACCGCCTAGAATAGCGGTACCACTGCTTGACAATCTCTCGAGATTGTGTCTAGGCGGTACCTCCACCTAGACTAGTGGTACCATTGCCTAACACAGTCTTGGAGACTGTGCCATGATAGTGCCACATATTGGGTCACTATTTGGGCCTTTCACTTGGCCCAACATAGCCCAAAGATGGGCCCAATTGGCCCCTAATTGAGTTGGCTTAATTATATTCTAAACCAATTCAATTAGACTCTAAATTAACTCGATCTAGACATAATTGATTACAAGTGAATCCTTGTTGTCTAGCATATCATTGGTTCATCTGGTGCTTCGTCTGATCCTTCGGTGCATCATCTTCTCCTTTGATGTATTGCCCAATCGGCATATTATCTTCTTGAAACATCCGATCTTCTTGGCCTAATGACCAAATTCATGGCCCGAAGCCTTCTGTAGATACATTGGCCGTTCCTCCGGCTCGACTTCCAATCTTCTAACATGTTTGCTCTGCCCCAACATATGATTTCTCTTGCTTTAATCAATTTACCTTTTCTGATCAAAGTTAGCCCTACGTTACTCAAAACGCTTATTAGATCACAAACACATCAATTGATTTTATTATCAAAATTTGAGATTCAATAGGTACCACCGCCTATAGCACTGACATTGGGCGGTACCACCGCCCAGTCTGGCGGTATCACCGCCCAGACTGGTGGTACCACTACCTGACATAGTCTCGGAGATTGTGCCACAACGGTGGCACATGTTGGGTCATTGTTTGGGCCTTTCACTTAGCCCAATATAGTCCATACATGGGTCCAACTGGCTCCTAATTGGGTTGGCCCAATTCCAATCCTAATTATGTGCTAACTATAAAATTTAAGGCAAACACTAAGCTAAATAAGTTCGATAAGTCTAGGTTTTCTCCAGCGAGCTTATAGCGATCTTCCGGTGAACTTTCGATGATCTCTTAGTAATGTTCCAGCGGACTCCCAACAAGCTCCTGGACTTCACGATGATATCTCGAATTTTGATGATGAAGTCAATTATCATTTGTTTATCTAATCTATATGTTAAGATAAGTGTGTAGGATTAACTACGATAGCAGTAAAACATGCAGTAGGTGTTGAGCCGGAGTCAAGACCAAGATCACGTTGGGAGTTCGAGAGTTCGTCGGAAGTTCGGACATTCGTTGGAAGTTCTACGGGAACCATCCGAGAAGTCCTAGAGCTTGCCAAGGAAGCTCGTCGGAATTCACCAAGATTGTTGTGAAGTCCAGGAGCTTACCGAGAGTCCACCGGAGCATCGCCGAGGGGTCATCAGATGTTCGCCGGAAGAAGCGATTGACACACCGGAACATGAATTATAGTAATGATATCTTAAATGTCATAGTTAAAGTGTAGATTAAGCTACGATTGGGAGATGATCCCACTGACTTAATCAGGGCCAACTGGGCCCTTAATAGACCCAAATTGGGTCGAATGGAATAGCCCATTCAGACCCAAAATTCTTGGCCGGCGGTGGCACCACCTAGGAGACTTGGTCTCCCAGGAATTCTGGGCGGTAGTACTGCCCCTATCAGGCAGTGGTACCGCCTGAACTCGGTTTTCGAGCACTGCCAGGTGATAGTACCGCCTAGACTAAGCGGTAGTATCGCTCAGTGACAGATGACAGGTGGTTGTACCACCCAGTTATGGCGATGGTACCACCAAGACCCCAGAAATCCTGGAATGGACACTTTTAGGCTCTAGTTTCAAACTTATTGGGGTCTATATAAACCCCACCCTTTCTTTCATGAAAGGGCACTGAAATCTTGCTTTAATCTTGAGTCTTTGAGGCCTTAAAAGTATTGTAAAAGCTTGAGTTCTCCTCCTTCTTTCTTCTAAGTATTGAGATCATTCAAGAGAGGAGTAGAGCTTGTAAGGGTTGTTTCCTAAGCCTGTCAAAAGGAGAAAAGCTATAAAAGGGTGATTGGCCTTCGCCTATTGAAAGAAAGCCTCTAGTGGACGTTGGTGACCTCGTCGGACGAGAAAGCCGCTAGTGGATGTAGGTCACGTTGACCGAACCACTCTAAAATCTCGGTTCGCATTTACTTTGAGCATCTTTCCTTTATAGTAAACTATCTCTCCTTCTTACTATGCTTCGAATATGTCTACATTCACTTTGACGCAAAACATCTTTATACGTCTACATTCATTTTGACGTAAAACATCTTTCGAGATCGGCTTTCTATGAAGTTTTTGCGAAAGCTACGTTTTTGTGATTTATACTATTGCAAATCACCTTAGTCTTCTTTTGTATTTTCACTTAAGACTTTAAGCTCAAATTTCTTCCGAAACAAATTGAGTTGAATCAGTTTTAATCGAAACAAGGTTTTTGAAATCGTGAAAGTTTTCTGCTGTACTAATTCACACCCCCCCCCCCCAAGTGCGCTCTTGATCCTAACATGTGCAAGCTAGTAATTCTTGCTTCTCTTTTGAGTTGGGCAAGCTAGCAAGTTTTAGATATGCAAACTAGTAAGATAGCAAGTTTTACATCAAGCAAGCTAATAAATTTTGCACCATGCAAGCTAGCAAATTTTACATAATTTTAGAACATGCAAACTAGTTCTTTCTCCCCCTTTGTCATTGTCAAAAAGAAGGGAAGAAAATAATTTTATAATTTTTTTCCCTTTACAATAATTTTTAAATCATGATAAAGGTAAAATATCAATCTTATTTCAATATATTTGTGCATCATTATAATTTCAAATTAAAACTTGTACAATTTTAAAACCTTACATTTCATCCTTACTTCATGCATGATACTAAAAATAAATCATCACTATGGGCATATCATACATAATACTCAAGCATTCATGATACATCATTTTAGCAACAAATCATAGTATTGCATGCATCATTCTAAATCATAAATAATTCAAATTATGATGGTATCAAAATGTCAAATTACATTACATCATACCATGATCATAACTTCTTATTTGTATGCATCAACATAAATTCATGAGTATTTCATGCATAATTTCATATCATTATATGAAAAATATCAAGAGAATTTTGGTGATGAGATATACTTCAGAATACAAGGAATTATAAAAACCATATCATGAAATATAAGATCATGTGAATACCAAAAGACATGATTTATATAGAAAATTTTCTCTTAAACAAAATGCAAGAATCATATGAAAATAAAGAGTAAGAAATCTTGATTCATAAAAGAAAATCTCAAGTTAAGAAATCAAGAGAAGGTTCATGATGATTCAATTGGAAAAATCTCATTTAGATTCAAATCATCAAATCATCAAAATTATAAGAGATTCAAAATGACATTAATTGATTTATCAATCTCTTGAGATGCTAGCGATTTTCTTTCTCCCTTTGTCATTGTAAACAAGAATGAAGAAGGGAAGAAATGCACAACAAAACTCAAGTCATAAATTTTTAAGATGTCAAGTAGCATATCATGGTTTGTTAGGATAAGTCTCCTTTTTTTGGTGAGTAGCAAAAAGAAATAATGAGAAAATTATCTTAATTCATAGAAAGATTTCAAGTATCAAATATCAAGAAATCAAGATCATGAATTGGATTATTTTCCTCTTTAGTAAATGGTAAAGAGAAACATAAGAGATCAAATAAGAGATCTTGATTCATGAAAGATTTCATGTTATAAATCTTGAAAAATTATGATTTCGATAAAACTCTTCAAATTCATTTTCATAGTCTAAGAGATTCACAAAAGCATAATATACATAGATTCATTAATCTTTTATCAAAAAATCAATAAGATAGAGATGGAAAATATATTCCCTTTTTATGTGTTTTATTTTAAGTTGTTTGTTTCATATAAGCATGCCTTTGTCTTTTTATGCCAAATAAAAACATGCATCAACGTTTAGGATCGAAAAATAAATTTTATCATAAAACCATCAAGACCAAAAAAGTATAAAACATTAAACATCAGGCTTCTTCAAACAAGAGATTTGATTTATCATTTTAATTTCGATGATAATTCATTTTCCTTTCTATGTGTTTCATTTTATGTGATTGATTTCATATAAATATGCTCAAGTTTTTTATATGAAAACCATCCATCTTGTTTAAAACTAAAAGAGCAACTTTTATTGCGACAAATATAAAATCATCAAGCATGATATCAAAACTTGAATATTTTTATTACATCTTACATCATTATGTCATTAAAACATCAAGCATGATTTCATTTAGCATTTTCAATCAAAGTCAGAAACCATCAATTTAGATACGCATTATTTTTTCTTAAAAACATACATAGAATTAATCATTAGATTCAAATCTAACATTTTGTTGTATTTTTATGAAACATGCAATTATCATTATCATTTTCAAAATTAACTAGAAAAAGAAAAGCATGATCCCCAATTTTTTACATTTTCATTACATCATTAAGCATGTAATTTTCTAAACTAAACTAAAAATAACTCATGAAAAGCATCAAGTAATTTCAAAGTAAACTAAGAGGATTTTGATTACCTTGTCATCGAAAGCAAGTAAGGCATAGTTTGCCACCTCGCCTTTGTTGGTTTGCTCCTCATCTTCAGATGAGCTCGATTCGTCCCAGAGTGCTTCCTTTTTCTTGTGTTCATAGCAAGTAGTTGCGTTCTTTTTAAGTTTATTTTTGTTCTCTGATTCTTATTTTAAGAACTTTTTAAGCTTTATTATGAGAAGTTTAAGTTCATCATCACTTGAGCTTTTGCTCGAGTGGTCTTCTTTTGTTCTAAGTATAAAATCCCTCCTATTCTTTGGAAGGTGATTCTCAAGCTCTTCACGAGCATTGGAAGTCATCTCATAGGTTATTAACGACCCGATAAGTTCTTCAAGTAGGAAATTATTCAAATCCTTGACCTCTTGAATGAATATTACTTTAGGGTCCCAATTCTTTGGAAGGGATCTCAATATTTTATTAACGAGTTTAAAATTTAAAAAATATTTACCAAGTGCTTTTAGACTATTGATGACATCCTTAAAACGAGTGTACATGTCTCCAATAGTCTTGCTTGGTTCCATCCGAAACAACTCAAAATCATACATCAAAATATTAACTTTAGATTATTTAATCCTACTTGTGCCTTCGTGTGTTATTTCAAGAGTATGCTAAATATCGAAAGTCATTTCGTAAGTAGAAACCCGATTGAATTTATTTTTGTCTAAGGTGCAAAATAGAGCATTCATAGCTCTAGCATTTATAGAAAATATTTTCTTCTCCAAATCATTCCATTCGTTCATTGGAGTAGAAGAAGACTTTTGAAAGTTATTTTCAACGATATTCCATAAATTTAAATCCAAGGAAAGCAAGAAAACTCTCATCCGAGTTTTCCAATAACTATAGTTCGTCTCATTGAACTTGGGTGGATAAACGATAGAAAAGCCCTCTTAAAAGCCGAAAAGAGCTTTCGACAAACGTCCAAACTTTCGAAGAACTCTCAACTCCCAACGAAATCTCGTTTTTGACTCCAGGACTTCATTTTGCTTTATGCCTTGCTATCGTAGTTAATCCTGTATACTTAAAACCTATTTTGATCTAGACAATTATTACAAAGCTTGAATCAAGTGTTATCCTGCATGTCATTGGTTTATCAATGCTTCATCCAACTATTCGGCACATCGTCCTCTCTTGCGGCCTATTGCCCAATCGATCAGTTGACCTCTATAACTCTGATTTTCTTGGCATAATTTTTAATCTTCTTGGCTTGATGCCCGAAACCATGGCCCGAAACTTTCTATCGATACATCGATCAATCCTTCGATTCGACTTCCAATCTTCTGACATGTATTTTCTCCACCCCAATATGATTCTTCCTACTTTAATTATCTCTCCCTGATCGAAGCTTCCTGTGTCACTCAAAATGTAAATCAAATCATAAACACTATTAATTGGTTTTATCATCAAAATCCGAGATTCAACACTATTGGGTATTGGATCTCCATCCAATTACCCAAGCCTCTTAGATTAGTATATTTTTATCCAATAATCTTTCATTAGCTCTTATTAGATCTCATCCATAGGATCCAATAATTTAGGGGCTTATTAGATATCTAATAACATAGGGGCTCCCACGGATATCTTATACCCGATCCTCTATTCATCGCAACACTTATCATATGTGTGTGTGACCCTCTAAGCCCAATATCGAGCTGGTTGTGAGTCATACATGTTAGAACTCCTTCTGGCTTAGTTAATCATTATCTCCATAATAATTCACTCGACTTATCGATTACAGATGTACTAGGCCACTACGTCACAATCCCCAAATGATATAGGGGAATCTAATTTTTTGGACTTATCTATCCTCAATTATCATATACCTATAGTCCCTTATCCATCTAATATCCTAAATATTGCATACCGGGAATTGTGTTATCAAGCCCATACGGTTTATGCTCGAGTCTCGCTCTAATCAGATTCTTCCGAAAAACTCTTTCTCTCTCAATTCGAATGACCCTGGTCAAGGATTTGTTTGAGCAAAACACATGAGATATTCCTCTTATAACACCGAGAGCAGATAATCCTCTATCGACACTCAATAGCCCTCGTAAGATTGGCTGCCACTCCTGATGACCGACTGTAGTATATTTGGAACTTTCAGATCTATAAGTCTGATATCAAAGAGTGGAGTACTCATACAAGACATATTTAGTGTCTTAAGTCTAAGGACCAGATATACCACTAGGATGACGAAATCACTATCTAACAATGAGATACCATCCACCATCTAGTATTCCTTAAGCAAATCAATCAGTAAACACATTATCCAATGAGCACCTACACTCTATCCCTAGTGTTCCCATACGAGCAGCTATAAGACCAATCACCTCTATCATATTGATGAGTATATAGCATATTAATCTGTCTGGTTATCTTGATGTCCCTCTCATGTAACCTATGACCGAGATTATTTAGGGTTTCTATTTAAAAGTGAATCGATCTCATTATCATGATCTCATCACGATCTGATTCCTATTGCATAGATCCATGAACATCACTATATATATATATATATATATATATATATATATATATATATATATATATATATATATATATATATATATGTGTGTGTGTGTGTGTGTGTGTGTGTGTGTGTGTGTGTGTGAAAAAAATATATATATGTGTGTGTGTGAAAATATATATATATATATAAAGTGAGAAAATATCATAATAATAATGAGCAAAAAGACTACGTGTCATGTCATACGTGTCATCACTCACATGATTGACTTGCAGGGTATCTATGATTAGTTGCTTCACCCCACATTGACTCAAGTAAAGAGGAATAACTCATCATCCTCCTAACCATATCCATAAGAGTATGATTTTACCTTTCAACAATACTATTCTATTGTGGTATACTTAATAATGCATACTGTGTAACTATTATTATTAAATATTTTATTTAATAATAATGTAATCGTTCTTATTAAGATTTATAATTCATTATCATGAATTTCTTCATTTATTATGGTTTAAATGATTTTAATTTTTTATTCATTATAAATAAAAAATATTATTATTAAATTAAATATTTAATATCATTAAAATTCTTCATTATGGTCCAAACGTTATAAATTTGAATTAATTCTTGAACATTATGAGTTGGTAATAATAAATGTTCTTGATGGGAGAACATCTATATAAACAAGGATTTGGTCCCTGGGCTCAACATCTCTTTGAAGTAAAAAGGATTTCCTATACCATCTAAAACGAGAGTTCTGAGCTGAGAAGTACAAAAGTTCAAGAAGAAACTGTTGTAGAAATTCTTGATAACAATGGTTGGAGGTACGCTATTTCGTTTCTATATCAGTTTTTATTGTATTTCTATTATAATGATTTAGAAACACATTTTGGTATAAAAATTCTTACATTTGGTATTAGAGCCGACCTATCATTTGGGCATGGTGAAGGGGCTCGAGTAGGAAAGGGCTACCCGTAGACAGAGTAAAAGGACTCTTCATGGCATGGAGCCACCATTGGGCTACGCCTTACACTAGAGCTTGATCTGGGTTATGTTGGGCCTTGATGAGGCCATCAAGCCTTTTAGTGGGGGTGATTGTAACACCCTTGAACAAGATTAAGACTGGCTTATAAAGGTCTGATGAGTGTACTATTATCAACTTCAGCTTAAGCATTTTAAATAGTGATTAGGACCAAATGGAGTTATAGGCCAGTTAGCCCATCAGACTCGGGTCATTTCATTTAGTATTAGACCTGATTGACCTCTTCCTTGATATGAAAGAGTTTTCATTTTTTATACCATGAATATGACTTTATTTTGATTTCTTTTTAAACTTCTTGATATATTTTATATTAAAAATTATGAGGATATAACATTTTCAATATTTTTTGTTGGTAAAATGCTCATATTTTGTATGCATATTTGGTTATATTAATTATGCTTGTGAGTAAATTTTATACGTCCAAAATGTCTAGTGATCCATATAATTTTAATTAATTAAGAATTAGTCACAATATCCTTAATTAATTAAAATTATATATAAAGTTAAAATAAGGATCACATAAGTAATTAGACATCATATTTTGACTGATTATATTTTATATAATAATTATTATCCCATGGGATATTTTATTATATTCAATATAATTAATCAGGATAAAATATCATGTTATTTTCAAAATTTACCTATAGGGATTATGAATTGGAATATAATTTGATAGTTTTATCATAAAGACCATTTGAATCTATTTGAATTAAGAATTTAGCCCATAGGTAATTTTTATGTCATAAGATTCATATTTTTTTGGCGTGTTTCACATTAGTAAAACATACAATTTAAACTATTAAACTTCAAATTTTGACATAAGCATGTTTGATTTTATATAGTTTCTCAAACTGTTAATTTCTTTGATATTCGATGTAACATTCCCGAACTTAGGGGTGATAACTATAAGATATGGAAGAAGAGGGTTCTCCTCCATTTAGAGTGGATAGATATTGATTATACTATTAGGAAAGACGAACCACCTATAATCACTAATACCAGCACTCCAACTGAGATCACACTATATGAGCGATGGGAGCGATCCAATCGGCTTAGCGTGATGTTTATTAAAACTAAGATAACTGTTGGTATACGTGGTTCTGTTGACCAGCATGAAAATGTCCGAGACTTGCTATAAGCTATTGATGAGCAATTCGTCACTTCGGAAAAAGCACTAGCAAGTACTCTTATAATGAAATTTTCATCCCTTAGACTCACTAACATAAAGGGTGTGTGTGAGCATATAATGTAAATGCGAGATATTGCGGCTCAACTTAAGAAACTCAAGGTTAATATATCAGAATATTTCCTAATGTACTATATTCTGAACACTTTCCACATCCATACGGGCCTTTTAAGATTTCATATAATACACATAAAGACAAATGGTCAATCAATGAATTAATAACCATATGTGTTCAAGAAGAAGAGAGGCTAGTGATGGAATTAGGTGAGAGTGCATTGGTGATAACTACTCACGGGAAGAATAAAATTGACAAACATCAAGCCAATTAGAAAGCTCATTAGTAGGGAAAAGGTAAACCAATAATGGCTTGAAAAGAAAGGTAAACCAACATCATATGTGTGTTATAAATCCAATATGGTTAATGTTAATATTAACACCTATGGATTGACTCTAGATTAATAATCCATATTGCAAACTCTTTGCAGGGTATGCAAAACCTAAGGAAGCTAGTGGGAAGTGAGCAAAGCATCTTATTAGGAAATAAAATGGGCTCACATGTGGAGGCAATTAGAACATGCATTTTAACTTTAAGTAGTGGTTTTGTTTTAAAATTGGAAAAGACATTTTATGTACTAAGTTTCTCACGAAACTTAAATCTTGTTTCCAAACTCGTACCATTTAGGTATTCTTTTAATTTTAAAGACACATCATTTCATTTATTATATAAATCTGATTATGTTGGGAAAGGTATTTTGTCTGATGGTCTTTACCATATTTTATTATAAAATGATAATACTCAAAGTTCAATGCATGTTCACACTGGCATTAAGAGGTGTAATATTAATGAGGACTCTTCTATATTATGACATCAGAGATTAGGACATATCTCCATAGAGAGAATTAAGAGATTAGTTAAAGATGGGATACTTAGTACTCTTGATTTTACTAATTTTAAGACTTGTGTGGACTATATTAACGGAAAGCAGACTAATAAGTCCAAAAATGGTGCTAATAGGAGTTCAGATATATTAGAGATCATTCATACTAATATATGTTATCCAGACATGAACATACATGGTTAGAAATACTTCATCTCCTTTATAGATGATTACTCACAATATATATATATATATATATATATATATATATATATATATATACTTCATAACAAAAATGAAGCATTAGATGCCTTCAAAGTCTTTAAGGCTGAAGTTAAGAACAATGTGGTAAGCAAATTAAAATTATGAGATCAGATAGGAGTGGAGAATATTATGGTAGATATACTGAAAATGGACAAGCACCTGGTCCTTTTGCTAAGTTTCTTTAGGAACATGGGATTGTTGCCCAATACACTATGCTTGGTTCTCCAGACCAGAATGGTGTTGCAGAAAGAAGAAACTGAACATTATTAGACATGGTGTGGAGTATGCTTAGCAACTCCAATCTTCTTAAGTTCTTGTGGACTGAAGCACTAAAGACGTCTGTGTATATATTAAACCGAGTTCCAACTAAGGCTATCCAAAAGATACTATTTGAATTATGTAAAGGTTGGAAACCATGTTTGCGATATATGTGAGTTTGGGGATGTCCATCTGAAGTCAGGATATATAATCCACAAGAGAAGAAACTAGACTTGAGGACTATTAGTGGGTATTTCATTACATATATCAAAAAGTCCAAAGGTTATAGGTTCTATTATCCATCTCATACAACTAGGATTGTGGAATCAAGAAACACTAAATTTCTTGAGGATGACGTGATTAGTGGGAGCAATCATTTCAGGAACATAGTTTCTGCACATGATCATATATAATCTCAACCTTCCACATCAAATGATAGATTGGTTATAGTTTATAGCACTCTTCAAGTATAAACTAGTGCTGAACAACCAATCATTGAAATTCCATAAGTTGTTGATAGTATTCTAATATATCAAGCAGTTTAGGAATTATAATAAGCTCCTGAACAACTAGTTGAACCACAAGTTCCTCAGGGAACCATTGGTACAACATTAAGAAGATCTATTAGAAATAAAAGATCAGCAATTCCTAGTGATTATATTGTATATCTACAAGAATCTAACTATAATATTGGAGCTAAAAATGATCCTAAAACATTTTCACAAGTCATGAGTTGCAAAGAGTCAAATTTGTGGCTTGATGCAATGAAAGAAGAGATGAATTCCATGATGAGCAATGGAGTTTGGGATCTTATAGAGTTGCCTAATGAAGCAAAGGTTATTGGTTGCAAATGAGTCTTTAAAACTAAGAAAGATTTGTTAGGTAGCATTGAGAGATACAAGGCAAGATTTATTGCAAAGAGATTTACTCAAAAAGAGGAAATCGATTATACAGAGACATTTTCTCCTATATCTAAGAAAAGTTCTCTTCGTATCATTTTGGTATTAGTTGCTCATTTTAACCTTAAGTTGCAACAAATGGATGTGAAAACAATATTTCTTAATGGAGATCTAGAGGAATAGGGATATATGAAACAACCTGAAGGTTTCTCCTCTAGTGTTGGTGAACACTTGGTTTGTAAGCTTAGGAAGTCTATATATGATTTAAAACAAGCCTCCCGCCAATGGTATTTTAAATTCTATAAAGTGATTTCTTCATTTGGATTTGTTGAAAAACCCATGGATCAATACATATACAAGAAGGTCAGTGGGAGTAAAATATGTTTCCTTGTTTTATACGTAGATGATATTTTGCTTGGACCCGATAAGGGTTTGCTGCATAAGGTGAAATAATTCTTTTTTAAAAATTTTGACATGAAGGATATGGGTGAAGCATCTTATGTCATTGGAATTAAGATCCATAGAGATAAACCTCGAGGCATTTTAGGTCTATCACAAGAAACCTATATCGATAAACTTTTAGAAAGATTTCGGATGAAGGATTGTTCACCAAGTGTTGCTTCCATTGTGAAAGGTGATAGATTCAATTTGAACCAATGCCCAAAGAACAACTTTAAAAGGAAATCAATGAAAAACATCCAATATACTTCTACCGTAGGAAGCCTTATGTATGCTTAGGTCTATACTAGACCTGATATTATATTTATTGTGGGGATGCTAGGTCAATTACATAGTAATCCAAGTATAGACCACTAGAGAGCTGCAAAGAAAGTGATGAGGTATCTACAAGGAACCAAAGATTACATGCTTATGTATAGGCATAAAGACAATCTGGATGTGGTTAGTTACTCAGATTTAGACGTCGTCGGTTGTGTTGATTCTCATTAATCAACATCAGGATATATTTTTATGATGGCTGGTGGAGCTATTTCTTAGAGAAGCTCTAAGCAGACCTTGACTGCTACTTCTACCATGAAAGTTGAGTTTATCTCCTATTTTGATGCTATTTCACATGGTGTATGGCTTGAAGAGTTTTATTTCTGGGATTAGAATTATGGATTCTATTTCTAGGCTATTAAGATTTTTTTGTGATAATTCAGCTATTATCTTTATGGCTAAAAATAATAAAAGTCGAAGTCGAAGTAAACACATATATATTAAGTATTTAGCCATAAGAGAACATGTAAAAGAAAAGAAAGTGGCGATTGAGCATATTAGCACTGAATTGATGATTACTGATTCTTTGACTAAAGGCATGCCACCTCTAAAATTCAAGGATCATGTAAACAAAATGGGACTTAGTTCCACTTTGTAATTATATTGAAACTCTTATATATTATGATAATTTCTTATTCATATGCACATTATTTTGAGAATATATATTGTTACTAGACCAAGAATAAACATAAGGTTTATTCATTAAGTAATATTACAATATTAAGATTCTGAAACTAAATACATCGTAATACATGGATGATAATACTCGCTCTTATAGGACTTATCTCTATGATTCATGTATTTATTTCTTAAGAAAGTTATTCGAAAAAGATTAGTTCAAATTATTAAGCTAAACGTATAGACCAAGTAGGAGAATGTAACCGTTATTATTAAATATCTTATTTAATAATAATGTAACCATTCTCATTAAGATTCATAATTCATTATCATGAATTTCTTCATTTATTATGGTTTAAATAATTTTAGTTTTTTATCATTATAAATGAAAACCATTATTATTAAATTAAATATTTAATATCATTAAAAAATTTTATTATGGTCCAAACATTACAAATTTGAATTAATTCTTGAACATTATGAGTTGGTGATAATAAATATTTTTGATGGGAGAACATCTATATAAACGAGGATTTTGGTCCTTGGGCTCAACATCTTTTTAAAGTCAAAAGGATTTCGTATACCATCTAAAGTGATAGTTCTGAGTCAAGAAGTGTCAAAGTTCAAGAAGAAACCGTTGTAGAAATTCTTGACAACAGTGGCTAGAGGTACACTATTTCGTTTCCACATCAGTTTTTATTGTGTTTCTATTATAATGATTTAGAAACATATTTTGGTATAAAAAATTCTTACAGACTGAGCACAAATGCCCCGTTGTTTTAGGAATCTAGCAAAGGGACCAATATTCTAACTAGATTTATCATATCTGTCATAAAATTTACCACCCCTATTAGATTTGATAATTTTAATTTTTCTATCTAATTATCTCTTAACCTCATTTATGTACACTTCAAGAGTGTCAATGGCCTAAGACTTTTCATGTATTAGATAAACATAGTCATATCTAGATAGGTCATCTATAAATGTGATGAAATACCTTTCTCTACTAAAACAGGGAATGTGGAGTAGTCCGTAAATATCAATATAAATTCTCAAGGAATTCTTTACTTCTTATGACATTTTTCTTTGTATGTTTAGTTTACTTTTCCTAATGCAATCTATACAAACATTAAAATTAGTGAAGTCTAAATGTTTCAAAATATTATTCTTCACTAATCTTTTATTTTTTTTTCCTTAGAGATATGCCCCAATCGTGTATGTCATAGTGTAGAAGATCTTTAATTATTGAAATTACGTTTCAGTCCAACACTTGATTATAGGGTCAATAGTGTCTTTGTAAATTCAAGATTTAAATTAATTTTATATAAATCATCACAAATAATTTCAGAACTAATTTTTATTGAATCATAAAATATATTGAGTTTACCATTACTAAAAGAAAGATAATATCCTAACTCATCAATTCTAAATAGAGAAACTAAATTTTTAGAAATAGTAAGAATATAACATATGTTAACAAGATCCATCAGATGACCCATCTCTAGGTGTAGATGATAAGTCCCCACTATTAGGAATGAGTCGGCATTAGGGGAGGGGGTGAATTAGTGCAGCGGTAAAAATGTCGGTTATGAAAATTATTTTCATACGATTAAAACCGATCTTGGAAAGATGCTTAGATTGAAGGTGTGTTCATAAATGCATTGAAAACAGTTTGCAATTAATGTAAATTATAATAAGTAAATGCAAACCAGATTTTAGAGTGGTTCGATCATCGTGACCTACATCCACTTCATTGATTCCTCTTTCGTCAAGACCACCGGCATCCACTATCGATCTTACTTTAATAGGCAAAGATCAACCTTCTTCTTACACCCCTCTTCTCCTTTTCATAGGTTTAGGAGTCAACCTTGACAAGCACACACTCCTCCTAAACAGAATTCTAAACTTAGACTATATGAGGGGATTTCTCTAGTGATTGCAATAGTGTTTTCTCACTTTTAAATACTCTGTACTTGTGTCTTTTAACCAGGGATGAGAGGGGTACTTATAGGCTTCAAGTTGATTCAAACTTGGAGCATAAAAATATCTCATACCGGGTTTCCTAGGTCCGGGAAGTACCACCGCTTGTGTTGGGCGGTACCACCGCCATTGTTAGTCTAACACTGACACTTACATTACGCTGGGTGGTACCATCGCTCAGTTTGGTGGTACCACTACCTGGCAACTTGCTACTGAGCAATACCAACGCCCAGACTGGCTGTGACACCCCACTTAGTCCCACATCAAAAGTGGGCAATGACTATGATTAGCTTATATGGGCCTGATGAGTGTACTATGTTAATTATCACTTAAACATTTTGGTTCGTGGTTGAAGGGTATTAGAGCTGACCTAGCATTTGGGCATGGTGAGAGGGCTTGAGTAGGAAAGTGCTACTGATAAATGAAGTCAGAGGACTCGTCAGGGCAGTACCACCGCCTGATATAATCTCGAAAATTGTGCCACACCTATTAGGTCACTATTTGGTTTCTTCCGGTAAACTTCCGACGATCTCCCGACAATGTTCCAACGGACTTCCGGTAAGCTTCTTGGACTTCACAATGATCTTCTTGGTGAGTTCTGATGAGCTTCTCTAGCAAGCTCCGACTTCTCGGCCGGTTGAACTTCTAACGAATGTCCGGACTTCCGATAAACTCTCAAACTCCTAACAAAATCGCGTTCTTGACTCCGGGACTTCATTTTGCTTTATGCCTTGCTATCGTAGTTAATCCTACACATGTAAAACACACTTCGATCTAAACAATTATTACTAAGCTTGAATCATGTTGTCCAGCATGTCATTGGTCCATCAATGCTTCGTCCAATTCTTTGGCGCGTCGTCCTCTTTTGCGGCCTATTGACTAATTGGCTAGTTGACTCCGTAACTCCGATATCCTTGGTGCAATATCCACTCTTCTTGGCCTGATGCCCGAATCCATGGCCCGAAGCCTTCTATTGATATGTTGGTCGATCCTCCGGCCCGACGTCCAATCTTCTGACATGTTTTCCTCCAACCCAACATGATTCTTCCTGCTTTAATTGTCTCATCCTGATCGAAGCATCCTGCATCACTGAAAACGTAGATTAAATTATTAATACTTATCAGTTGGTTTCATCATTAAAATATGAGATTTAACAATCTCCCCCTTTTTAATGATGACAATCAATTGATGATGATGATGGAGTTAAAACAAACTCTCAGAGTTTAAACAAACTCCCCCTATCAATATGCTGTATTGATAGAAACTCTTGGATACAAAAATCCAAGTAACATGTTTTCATAAATTTATGTATAACATCATACTTCTCCCCCTTTGTCATCAACAAAAAAGAGAAGTGTAACTTTCTAGTATTTGGAAATACAAATTCAACTCATTGCATAATAAACATGATCTTCATTTTTATCATTATGCAAGCTAGCAAAAATTTAGCAAGTGCTACATCATATTAGAACATGCAAGCTATCAAGTTTTAGATATGTAAAGTAGTAAGATAGCATGTTCTACAACATATAAGCTAGCAAAATTTATCATCATTTTAGAAAGTGTAAGCTAGCAATTTTCTATCACTTTACAATATGCATAATCACCAAATCATCATTAATTTTAAAGATGTGTATGATTACAAATTTTGTAAGTTAGTATTTTTGCTTCTTAAGATAGGCAAGCTAGTGATTTTCAAGATAGCAAGCTTTATATCATGCAAGCTAACAAATTTAAAGATGTGCAAGTTGGCATATTTGCTTTTCTTTATGATGTTCAAAACTAGTAAGTTTTTGAAAAATACAAGATAGCATCATTCTTTCTTCTCTTTTAAGAAGTGCAAGCTTATCAATTTTGCTTTCTAGCAAGTTTTGCTCCCCCTTTGTCATTGTCAAATTGAAGGAAAGAATACAATGTTGTAATTCTTTTCCCTTTACATCAATTTCCAAATCATGACAAAGGTAAACAACAAAAATGAATGTCAAAATATCATATCTCATTTTTGACAAGTTTCTTCTTTTTTGTAAATAGAAAGCATGATAAGAAACGATCTTGATTCAAAAAGAAAACTCAAGCTATAATTCAAGAATTAACAAAAATCATGATTCATTTGACAAAAAGATTGTTGATTTATACATTTAAACCAACATAACTTCAACTCATCATGCATAATTTCAAAATGTAAAATCATTACTCCCATGCATGATAATAAAGCATTTGTGTTCAAAACCTTCATCATTACTCCCATGCATGATAATAAAGCATTCATGATACCAACATTAACTCAACATTTATAACCATTTATTTTCTCTTGAGATGCTAGTTATTTTCTTTCCCCTTTTGTTTCATACAAGCATGCCTTTGCTAAATAAAAACATTCATCGTCGTTTCAAAACCGAAAAAGCCACTTTTCATCATGAATAACTTCAAAGTCTCATGCATAGAATAAATCATCAAGCATGATTTCATTAAACATAAATCATCTTCAATCAAAATCATGAAATTATCAAGATACACATTAATGCTTCTTAAACTAATCTTGTTAGGTATACAAGCATTAGATTTATATCTAACATTTTATTGTATTATTACATCATTAAATCATCAAGCATGATTTCATAATGTATTCAAAATCATTTTGTTTGTTGATCATAAAACATACAATTTTCGCGATTATTTTTAAAATTACTAGCATGATCATAATTTTTGCATTTTCATTTCATTTTTAAATATGTAATTTTCAAGAAAAATAATTATTCTAAACTAAATTAAAAATAACTCATGAAAAGCATCATATAATTTTGAAATAAATTAAGGGTATTATTACTACCTCATCGTCGAAAGCCGTTAAGACGTAGTTTGCCACATCGCCTTTGTTGATTTTCTTCTCATCTTCGGAGTGTTAGGATCAAAAGTGTACTAAGGGGGGGGGGGTGAATTAGTGCAGCAGAAAACTTTTACGATTTAAAAGACTTATTGCGATTAAAGCTGATTCAATAAGAATGGTTTCAACTAAATCCTTTTCGGAAGAACTTTGAACTTGAAACCTTTCGGGAAAGAGCAAGAGAAGACTAAGATGATTTGTAGCAATACAAATCACACAAATGCAAAGCATCGATTTCGTAAAGCTTTCGTACGAGTAAAGTCAATTTCGGAAGATGTTTACGTTAAAGCGAATGTGAACGTATTTAAAGCATAGTAAGGAGGAGAGATAGTTTGCTATAAAGGAAAGATGCTCAAAGTAAATGCAAACCAAGTTTTAGAGTGGTTCGGTCAATCTTGACCTACATCTACTTTCGGCTTCCTCCTCCAATGAGGTCACCGGCGTCCACTAGAGGCCTTCCTCAATAGGCGAAGGCCAACCATCCTTTTACAGCTTTTCTCCTTTTGATGGGCTTTGGAGACAACCCTTACAAGTTTCACTCCTCTCTTGAATGATCAATACTTAGAAAGAAAGAAGGAGAACTCTAGCTCTTACAAAACTTTAAGGCCTTAAAGACTCAAGATTAAAGCAAGATTTCGGTACCCTTTCATGTAGGAAAGGGTGAGGTTTATATAGACCCCAATGAGTTTAAAAATAGAGCCTAAAAATGTCCATTCTTGGAGTTCTAGGGTCTTGGCGATATCACCGCCATAACTGGGTGGTACTATCGCTTATCATCTGTCACTGAGCAGTACCACCACTCAATCTGGGCGGTACTATCGCCTGACAATGCTCGAAGACCGAGCTCAGGCGATACCACCGCTTGACAAGGGTGGTACCACCGTTGGCAACAATACCTGTTGGCGGTACCACCACCTGATAGAGGCGGTACCACCGCCTGACACTCAGGAATTCTGGGCGGTGCCACCACCGTCCCTGGCGGTGCCACTGCCGACCAAGAATTCTAGGTCCGAATGGGTTGTTCCATTCGGCCCAATTTGGGTCTATTAAGGGCCTAGTTGACCCCTAATTAAGTTAGTGAGATCACCTCCCAATCCTAACTTAATCTACACTCTAACTATGACAATTAAGACATCATTACTGCAATTCATGTTTCAGTGCGTTAATCGCTTCTTCCGGCGAACATCCGACGAACCCTTGGCGATGCTCCGGCGGACTCCCGGCAAGCTCCTGGACTTGACGACGATCTTCTTGGTAAGTTCCGATGAGCTTCTATGGAAAGTTCCTGGACTTCTCGGATGGTTCTCGCAGAACTTCTGACGAATGTCTGGACTTCTGACGAACTCTCGAACTCCCAACGTGATCTTAGTCTTGACTCCGGCTCAACACCTGCTACATGTCTTACTGCCATCATAGTTAATCCTAACACTTATCTTAGCATATAGATTAGATAAACAAATGACAATTGACTTCATCATCAAAATTCGAGATTCAATATAGACTACTTAGAAGGACTGATCCCCGATAACCAGAACCAGAACCTGAAACACTAATTTTTTGGGGTAATCAATCTCCTCCAACTGGTCTCTTTGAGGCACCTCCCTCATCTATCGATGACAAGGGGACTCGGATGGATCAATTTGAACAATGTCAAGATCAATTTGAACAACGCCAAGATCAAATTTTGACTAAGTTGCAACAGATTCATCAACAACTCAATACCCTGTTTAGACATTTTGACTAGCCACCACCTGAATAATTAATTATGACTTTTTGCTCATGACAAAGAGGGAGAAATGGATGAAATCCCTTTCATTTATTCTACTTACTTTGATGTTGTAATCCTATGTTGTTTACCTTGATGTTGTAAATGTAAAATGCTACTTTGATGATTGCAATTCTGTGCTTTGATTTCCATGTTATCTCTTCATGACTCGAAAATGGATCTCATGTCTTGACATTATTTCTATCGATGAATACATGGTATCATCTTTAGATTTGGTAAATCATGATGTGTATGATGATAATAAGTCTAAATTATCAATTTGATATTTGAATTCAAAGGCTTTGAATTCAAGAGTATCTTTTTTCAATTATGGCATATGGATAGAGGGAGTTAAGATTAACTCCATCACCAATTGGTTGTCATCATCAAAAAGGGAGAGATTGTTGAATCTCGGATTTGATGATGAAATTAATTGGTAAATTATTTGATTTAATTCATGTGTTGAGATAAGTGTGCAGGATTAACTACGATAGCAGTAAGGCATAAACCAGATGATGGGCTAGAGTCGAAGACTCGGACGATATACCGGGAGCTTGCTAAGAGTTCATCGTGAGATCACCGGAAGTGTGCCGGAAGACTAGTCGAGAGTTGGTCGGGAGTTCGTCTGAAGCTCACCGGAAGACTCGCCGAGAAGTTCACCGGAGGATCACCAAGTGAAAAATCTACGTACCGGACCATGCTTGCCTTAATCGTAGTTAGAACAATAATTAGAGTTGATTTAGGAGGCAATCCCATCAACTCTATTAGGGGCCAACTGGGCTCGGAGCTAGGATGGTTTGGGCCGAATATAAGGCCCAACCAGGTTGCTAGACTTTGACCAACGATGGCACCGCTAGGGCCGGCGGTGGCACCGCCTGGAAGAACTAGTTTCCCGAGTGGTGTGGACGATGGTACCACCCAAACTAGGTGATGGTACTACCAGCAATTATTGCTGTCAGCGGTGGTACCGCCCCTGTTAGGCGGTGGTACCGCCAGAGCTCGATCTCCGCCCAATGTCAGACTACAGGCGGTAGTACCGCCTAGTAATGGCGATGGTACCGCCAGTACCTCGGAATACCGGGATAAGACACTTTTTGACTTCATTTTTAAAGCCATTGGGGGCTATAAATACCCCACCCTTTTCTACATGAAAGGGCACCGAAGTGTGTTTATAATCTTGAATCTTTGGGGTGTAAAAGTGCTAGAGTTTTCCTCCTCCCTCTCTTAGCTTTATAATCATTCAAGAAAGAGGAGTAAAGCTTATAAGGGTACTCTCCTAAACCCGACAAAAGGAGAAAGAGTTGTAAAAGGTGGTTAGTCTTCACCAATTGAAGGAAGGCCTTTAGTGGACATCAGTGACCTCGATAGAGGAGGAATCCGAAAGTGGATGTAGGTCACATTGACCGAACCACTCTAAATTCTGGTTTGCATTTTGTTTTGAGCAATTTACTTAAACTGCAAATCATTTCATAACAAATTGCTTCTCTTGCTCATCTTGCTGTCACTACGCTTACGCTCTCAAACGTTTCAAGTTGCTATCTTTCCAAATTGGTTTTCATTGAACGTACAAAATATTTTACGAAATCAAAGAATTTTTCGCTGCACTAATTCGGCTAGTTGACCTCCGCAACTCCGATTTCCTTAACATAATTTCTGCTCTTCTTGGCCCGATGCCCGAACCTATGGCTTGAAGTCTTCTGCCAAGATATTTCATAAAATTGGATGAGGTGTCGATGAACCAATGACATGCCGAATTATATGTGATTAACTTTATAATAATTATCTAGATCGAAGTAGATTTTGAGCGTAATTGGATTGGAATTGGGCCAACTCAATTAGGGTCCAATTGGGCCCAAGGTTGGAATGTGTTGGGCCAAGTAAACGGCTCAAATAGTGACCAAACTGGTGGAACCATTGGTGACATAGTCTCCAAGACCATGTCAGGCGATAGTATCACCCGGACTCAGTCTTTGAGACTGTCAGGCGATGGTACAGCCCAAACACTGTCTCCTAAGCGGTGGTACTACCATACTAGGTGGTGGTATCACCCAGTGTCAGTGCTATAGGTGGTGGTACCACCAGGACCCAGGAAACCTTGGATGAGACCTTTTTTGCTCTAATTTTGAAGTCATTTGGGGTCTATAAATACCTCAGCTATTCTTGCATGGATTAGCAAGAATTTGTTAGGATCAAGAGTGCACTAAGAGGGGGGGGGGGGGGGGGGGTGAATTAGTGCAATGGAAAACTTATACAATTTCAGAATACTTATTTCGATTAAAGTCAATTTAACAAGAAAGTTTTTGACTCAATCCTTTTTAGAAGAACTTTGAACTTGAAAGCTTTTAAGAAAAGACTAAGGTGATTTGTAGTAATGTAAATCACACAAATGAAAGACGTTAGTTTCATAAAGTCTTCGTACGATTAAAGCTGATCTCGGAAGATGTTTACATCAAAATGTATGTAGACGTAGTTAAAGCACAATAAGGAGGAGAGGCAGTTTGCTATAAAGGAAAGTTGTTTAAAGTAAATGCAAACCGAGTTTTTAGAGTAGTTCAATCAACGTGACCTACATCCACTATCGGCTTCCTCCTCTAATGAGGTCACTAGCGTCCACTAGAAGCCTTCCTTTAATAGGTGAAGGCCAACCACCCTTTTCCATCTTTTCTCCTTTTGCCGGGCTTAGGAGACAACACTTATAAGTTTCACTCCTCTCTTGAATGATCTCAACACTTAAAAAGAAGGAGGAGAACTCTAGCTTTTATAACACTTTAAGGCCTCAATGACTCAAGATTAAATCAAGTTTTCATGCCCTTTCATGTAGGAAAGGGTGGGGTTTTTATATGCCCCAATGAGTTTTAAAATGGAGCCTAAAAGTGTCCAATCCCCGATTTCCGAGGTCCTAGCGGTACCACCACCATTACTGAGTGGTACTACTGCTTGTCATTTGACACTGGGCAGTACTACCGCTTGATAGTGCTCGAAGACCGAGCTCTGGTGATACCACCGCCTGACAGGGGTGGTACCACCGTTGGCAGCAATAACTACCGACGGTACCACCACTTGACAAGGGCGGTACCACCGCCCAGAATTCTTGGGAGACCGAGTCTCCCAAGCGGTGCCACCACCGGCCAACAATTCAAGGGCCAAATGGGCTATTCCATTCGGCCCAATTTGGGTCTGTTAAGGGCTCAATTGGCCCCTAATTAAGTTAGTGGGATTATCTCTCAATCCTAACTTAATCCATACTCTAACTACAACAATTAAGACATGATTACTATAATTTGTGTTCCGGTATGTCAATCGCTTCTTCCGGTGAGCTTCCGATGAACTCTCAACGATGCTCCGGCAGACTCCCGGCAAGCTCCTGGACTTTGCGACGATCTTCTTGGTGAGTTCCGACGAGCTTCTATGGCAAGCTCCTGGACTTCTCGGTTGGTTCCTGCAGAACTTTCGACGAACATCCGGACTTCCGATGAACTCTCGTACGCCCAATGTGATCTTGATCTTAACTCCGGCACAACACCTGCTGCATGTCTTACTATCATTGTAGTTAATCCTACACACTTTTCTCAATATATAGATTAGATCAACAAATGATAATTAATTTCATCATCAAAATCTGAGATTCAACAATCTCCTCCTTTTGATAATGACAATTAATTGATGACGGAGTTAACCTTAACTCCCCCTATCTATATGCCATACTTGAGAAAAATCATTCTTGAATTCAAAGCCTTTGAATTCAAGAGACATATTGATAAGTTAAGTTCATTTAAACTTATCAATATACCCATCATGATTCCTATCTTGATGTAATATTCTGAAAATGATGTCAAGGCATGACATCCATTTTCAAGTCTTATATTTCAAATATGAATGATAGCAATCATAGCAATTCATTATATAACAAGAACAAGATATCAACTTGTAAAATTACAAGTTAAGCTCTAGATATCTTATCATAATGTAAACATTTCAAGTGTAAGATCGCATATATTTATCATCAATTTATCACATTTTGGTATAATTTCTCCCCCTTTGTCATCAACAAAAAGGAGAACGATTCAACAATATATGCAAGTGTGGTAAAAAAAAAAAAATTATATCATATTTTAATTTTGTAAAGAAATTTATTTCAATCATATTTCAAGCATTCATGACACGGTATCATTCAAAAGTTCTTACATTAAAGAGATAGCTTTCATTACTTCTTTCCTTTTATTTATCATCAAAGCTTTGCATGAAGGAGGAAAGTAAGAAGGAAAAGCCATTGAGACCCAACTTTAAATGAAGTAAAAAATGATAAGAGAGTTTCATTAAATCATGCTTCATTTTTCATAAAGATCTAGATATATATATATATATATATATATATATATATATATATATATATATATATATATATATATATATATATATATATATGTGTGTGTGTGTGTGTGTGTGTGTGTGTGTGAAATTAAATCCTTGCAAGTGTTCATCTAAAAAAAATTCTTCCTTCGTTAAGAAGGAATTTATATGAAAGAATCATTATATCAAATCCATTTCTCAATCTAAGAATTTACAAAAGATGAATCCATGAGAGATGCATTTGTCAATTAATCCCATGTATCAAAAATCATTTAGTGATGGAGCACAGATATGAAATAAACTTGATATGGCATAGACTCATGAAAGCTTCATTCAAGAAATACATTAAGTTCGAAAGAGAAATACAACAAAATTATGCATTCGAACAATGTTTTGTTATAGCTTTTCAATCACAATCATTGAAGGTAAAATCATTAGTGCTTTGTAGTGCTCAAAGATTAAGAATCCAATGTATGATTAAGACTTCTCAAATTACAATAATAAAAGTATAACATGCTCATCATCATGGAAACTTTTAGCATCAAGGCACATAATTTCCAACATCAAAGTAAACATGTTATTGAGGCACACAATCTTATCATCATGTAAAATTCATGTCATAAAATTTTCAACACGGAATCTAAGTGAGTGATCAAAGAATCAAGAAAGTCCAAAAATAAAATTTAACAAATTCATGCATTTGGACAAATCAACATTCCTAATTTCGTAAATGCTCACTAAATAATACATCAAGTCATAGATACCAATAGTTAAGCATATCAAGGACTTGCGATCATCAAAATAAGTAGCATAAAAAGTTTACAACATTAAGGTAACAACATCATATTACAACATGACAAGAAGGAATTGTGTCCATTTTTTCTAAATACATACATATGCTCATTCAGATGGTAGAAAGTTAAAATGTCTAAACAATGTATCAAACTATCGATGAATCTGCTGCAGCTCAGATAGGATTTGATCTTGGAATTGTTCAAGTTGATCTTATCTTTGTTCAAAGCGATCCATCCAAATCCCTATATCTTCGATAGATGAAGAAGGTGCTTGCTATACTAGAGGTGATTCCTCAAAGGGACTAGTTGGAGGAGATAGATTACCCCTAAAGATTGGTGTTTCCAATTCTAGTTCAGGTTGAGGGGGATCGGTCCTTCTAGGCAGTCTAACCCATATATCATTTCTAAATGTACATCTCATCCATCGAAGTAGATTTTTATTTATGATACTAAATCTATCTAGCTTTATAACTTCTTCATCGGGTGGAATTGCAATATCATAGGCATAGAGTATTTTAGTGATTATACCACCATATGGAAGCATCATGTCCTTTTTAGATATTTCTATCATATTTTGTTGGATAAGGTAACAAAAATAATTGTTATATCCTTTTATGATCCAATACATGGTACCTAGTTCCATTTGGCTTACTTCATCATGATGGTATTATTTCGGGAGAATGATACTAATCAAGATGTGATGAAGTATTTTGGTGCTTAATGGTAATAAATGATCACAGCTTTTTGGAAGTATCATTAAGTTGGGATTGTCAAAAATTGTTCCTAAGGCATCAATATAAGTGGTCTCAATTGTTTCATCATCCCATTGTCCTCTAAAATAACATCCTTTTTTCATCGGGATGCCTATGATGTCACAAATAGATCTATTTGTAATGGATATATGATGTCCTAATATATAGGTTGATACCCTTTTCTTCATCTACATGTAGACTATTGTAAAACAACCTAACAAGTCTAGGATAGATAGGTTCACTTATTTGTAAGATTGGGAGTAGGTCTAGATTTGCAAACCATTGAATAGGTTCTAAATCACTTAGTTCATATAAATCAAGATATTTTCCCTTATGAACATGTCTAGATTCTATGGATATAAATTTTAGGGCGTGTTGATTAGAATCGAAAAGTGTGAAATTATAGTTTTATTCTAATCTCCTCTTCCCTTTGTCCCTAGAAGATAATGAGCAAGAGTAGATAATACAAAAGAGAAATCAAAGCCTTTTAGAGAATACCTTAGTTGAGATCTTCAAGAAGATATAGGATTGATCATTGATCTTGCAGGAAATAGGGATTATTAGGCAACTAAAGGGAGAGAATGATGTTAAAAGGGGGTTTGGAGCTGCCAGGGAGAGTGGAAAATGAGTTGGGGTCAGTTCTACCGTCGGCCTTAGCTCGGTTTTATAAGGGGGTAGATTGCAGGCAATGGCACCATTGGCTGGGCGATGCAACCGCCTGCCACCCATGACAGCTAGCGGTGCTATCGCTAGTTGGGCGGTGCCACCGCCTATAAGCAGTGAGCACTACTTACAAGGGTGTGTGGGCTGATGTGGGTGATTTCAACTTGAAGGGAGTTTTGTTTGTGGAGCACACAACCTTAATTACATAATCATATAAAAATTCACATCATAAGAGGAGAAGATTCATACGTTCATGATCGATCTTGTAAAATACATACTATACCCAAATGTTATATAGAGCTCATATGTTTTCAATATGTTCATGACTCATCATGCAAGCATCGTAAGCCTCGCAAGTTCATGATTTACATCATACAAAATTTGTATGCAAACTTGGCTTGCAAGCCATAAGTTCATGATCTTGTAAGATATAGTTGGATCCGGAAAAATTGAGGAAGGAATGTATCCAATAAATTTGAAAATCCGGAGGATGTGTGAAAGGGAATTCATGCATAAGAGTTTACAAGTTTCAAAATTTGAGGGATCAAACTTAAGTGTTTATCACACAAGATTGCATCATTAACGTATGGAATATAAGTATCATTTTGTAATTGACAGTTTTAATTCTATTGATCCTCTTTTTGTTATTTTGGCTAGAGAGCGTTATGAGTCATTTTGGATCTCTGGTTATAAACCTTAAGCACCTAAAAAGCAAGATATCATCTCTTACTCCTAGCTTGTGATGGTATAAGTTTCTAAAAAAGATGATGATTTTTAGGTACCCATTTGACCTTGGGTGCCTCAAAAACCGATCTAAATTGCTTATCATGCTGCATGGAATTCTTTACGGTTCCTTTAGGAACCCAAATCAATTTGTTTGGACTATAATTTTTAAATGGACAATAATGAGCTTTATGTCCATATTTGTAACAAAAGTTACATTTGTTTTGGGGTAAAATATGCAAGATAGGGCCTTCAACAAAGGTGGTTGGATTTTGGTGAGAGCTACTCACAAATCCGATTCCACTTCTTTTATGAACGTGACCCTTATTGGTAAGGATCAAGTTCAAGGACTTGCTACCAATCTTAAATTTCTTTAAGGTATCCTTGAGTAGTAAGTTTTCCTTTTGAAGTATTTCTAAATCATGACATTTCGTACATGGAACTAAACTATCATTATGCTCAATTTTTAATTTATCGAAATTACTAACAAGAGAATCATGCTCCTTTTTTAACAATTTATATTTTTTACTAATTATTTTGCATTCATCAAATAAATCATGAAAAATATTTAATAATTAATTAAATGATAAATTTGCATCAATTGAACTTGATACCTCTTCTCCAATGGCCATTAGTGCATAGTGAGCAACTTGTTCGGTGTTTGGCTCCTTTTCTTCGGATGCGCTTGAGTCATCCCATGTTGCTTTGAGCGCCTTCTTCTTTGGTGTTCTCTTCTTGGCTTAGGGACATTCACTTTTGTAGTGTCCCAGCTTCTTGCATTCGTAGCAAATTACTTGATCTTTCTTGGGTTCAAATTTATTTATAGTGTTATTTTTAAATTTATTTCTTTTAATATTTTTTTTAAATTTTCTTGTTAAAAGTGCCAAGTCATCGTTAAAGTCCTCATCACTAAAGTTTTCTCTCAAGTGGTCTTCTTATGTTCTCAGTATCATATCCTTACTATTCTTTGAAAGAGTGTCCTTAGTGACCCAATTAATAGGTCATTAGCTTTGCAAGTCATTTCATAGGTCATTAGTGACCCAATTAATTCTTCAAGAGGAAAGTTATTTAAATCTTTAGCCTCTTGAATGGCCATGACTTTAGTGTCCCAACTCTTTAGAAGGGATCTTAAAACTTTATTAACAAGCTTAGAATCTGAAAACCCTTTACCGAGTCCTTTTAGACCATTGATGACATCCATAAAATGGGTGTATATGTCTTCAATGGTCTCACTCGGTTTCATTCGAAATAATTATAAGAATATACTAAAAGGTTGATTTTTGACTCTTTCACTCTACTAGTGCCTTCATGAGTCACTTCGAGTGTGTGCCAAATATCAAAAACCGTTTCACAAATCGAAATTCGATTGAACTCGTTTTTATCTAGTGCTTAAAATAAGACATTCATAGCCTTGACATTTAAAGTGAAAGTCTTCTTCTCCAACTCATTCCAATCGGTCATTGGAAGAGAAGACTTTTGAAAACCATTTTCAATAATGTTCCAAAGCTCGAAATCAATAGAAATTAAGAAGATTCTCATTCGAGTTTTCCAATAGGTGTAATCCATCCCATTGAACATGGGCGGACGTGTAATTAAGTGATCCTCTTGGTTGTCGACAAATGTCATCTCTCTTGGGTTTTAAACCAACTGAGAGTGAACCTTGCTCTGATACCAATTGTTAGTATCAAGAGCGCACTAAGAGGGGGGGTGAATTAGTACAATAGAAAACTTTTACGATTTTAGAAAATTTATTTCGATTAAAGCCGATTCAACAAGAAAGGTTTTAACTCAATCCTTTTCGGAAGAACTTTGAACTTGAAAGCTTTGAAGAAAAGGCTAAGGATATTTGCAATAATGTAAATCACACAAATGAAAGACGTTGGTTTCGTAAAGTCTTCATACGATTAAAGTCGATCTCGGAAGATGTTTACGTCAAAGCATATGTAGACATAGTTAAAGCATAGTAAGGAGGAGAGGCAGTTTGCTATAAACGAAAGTTGCTTAAAGTAAATGCAAATCGAGTTTTTAGAGTGGTTCGGTCAACATGACCTACATTCACTATCGGCTTCCTCCTCTGACGAGGTCACTAGCGTCCACTAAAGGCCTTTCTTTAATAGGTGAAGGCCAACCACCCTTTTATAGCTTTTCTCCTTTTGCCGGGCTTAGGAGACAACCCTTACAAGTTTCACTCCTCTCTTGAATGATCTCAACACTTAGAAAGAAGGAGGAGAACTCTAGCTTTTACAACACTTTAAGGCCTCAATGACTCAAGATTAAATCAAGTTTTCATGCCCTTTCATGTAGGAAAGGGTGGGGTCTTTATAAGCCCCAATTAGTTTGAAAATGGAGCCTAAAAGTGTCCAATCCTGGATTTTCGGGGTCCTAGCGGTACCACTGCCATTATTGGGCAGTACTACCATCTATCATCTGACAATGGGTTGTACAATCGCTCAGTCTAAGCGATACTACCGCTTGACAACACTCGAAGACCAAGTTTTGACAGTACCACCGCCTGAAAGGGGCGGTACCACCGCTGGTGGCAATAAGTTTTAGTGGTACCACCACCTGACAAGGGCGATACCACCGCCCAGAATTCCTGGGAGACCGAGTCTCCTAGGCAGTGCCACCGTCAGCCAAGAATCAGGGGTCGAATGGGCTATTCCATTCGGCCTAATTTGGGTCTGTTAAGGGCCTAGTTAGCCCCTAATTAAGTTAGTGAGATTACCTCCCAATTCTCACTTAATCTATACTCTAACTATGATAATTAAGACATGATTACTATAATTTGTGTTTTTATACGTCAATCGCTTCTTCCGGCGAGCTTCCAGCGAACATCTGATGAACTCTTGGCGATGCTCCGGTAGACTCCCAGTAAGTGTTAGGATCAGAGCGGCACTAAGAGGGGGGGTGAATTAGTGCAATGATAAAGTACGATAAACTTTTGACGATTTAAACACTTTCGGAAACTTCGTACGATAAAAGCAACATTTCGTTTGAAACTGTTTCAATTGCGTTTTAACTTGAAGGGATACGTAAGAATGAGACAAAGAAGTAGAGCATCAAAGTGAAGATGGTTTGCAGTAATATAAATGACAATAAGATAAACGCAAACCAATTTATAGTGGTTCGGTCATGCGACCTACATCCACTTGCGAAGCCTTCTTCGATGAGGCTCCCAACTTCCACTAGCAAATCACTTTGAAGGGGAAGGACAAATACCCCTCTTACAACCTTTTACAAGTGGTTCACTCTCTTACAAATTTTCAAAGAGAAAGAAGGAGGTGAACACTCAAGCAATTGAAAACAAAAATTTGCTAAAGACTTTGCTAAGACTTTTATCTCAATCTATTGCTTCTCAAAAGGTTGTATTCTTTGCTGAGAATTGAGGGGTATTTATAAGCCCCAAGAGGATTCAAATTTGGGCTCCAAATTTTGAATTCTCTTGGGTTTCCAAGGCTAGCGGTGCCACCGCCTATCACCGCACGACCTCTCGAGTTCTGGGTGGTGCCACCACTCAGTCCAACAGTGCCACCGCTCAGTTCTCGGGTTCTGGGCAGTGCCACCGCCTAATCTAGCGGTGCCACCCCCTACACCATTTCAGCTCACTGGTTGGGCTTCAAACTTGGCCCAAACCAGTCCAAACTCGGGCCTAATTGGCCCCTACTTGGGTTACAGGATTAACACTTAATCCTAACCCTGATTAACATGCTAACTACGAATTTAAAGACATTTCCTAAGCTATTACAAAGTCCGCAAGTCAAGACTTCTTCCGGCGAGCTTCCGGTGAACTTCCGGCGGTCTTCCGATAAACTCTCGGAAACCATTCTGCGGACTCCTAGCAAGCTCCTAGACTTCACGATTTGATCTTGGCGAGTTCCGATGAGCTTCTTCAGTAAGCTACGATCATTCTTGGTGAGCTCCGTGAACTTCCAACGAACCTTCCGGCGAGCTTCCGAAAAACCCTTCGGCAAGCTCCCCACTCATTCTCGGCTAGTTCCGGCAGCATTCCTGATGAACCTTCGGACTTCCGTCGAGCTCTCAAACTCACAACAAATCCTTCGCACTTGACTCTGATACTTTGTTTCGCTTTATGTCTTCGTCGGTATCGTAGTTAATCTTGCACACACAAGCCAAAACTCTACTCCGATCTAGACAATTATTACAATGCGAATTGACATTCTGTTGCCCGGCACGTCATTGGTTGGCGCTTCGTCCGATTCTTCAATGCATCGTACTCTCTTGCGGCCTATTGCCCAATCAGTGGTTGACCCCCGCAACCCCGATATCCTTGGTGCAATTCCGCTCTTGGCCCGATGCCCGACGTCCGAAGCCTTCTGCCATCCAATATCCTAACATGATCTCCTCCGGCGCAACGTCAATTAATCCTGCGTTAACTGTCTAATCCTGATCGAGTAGACCTACATCACTCTAAACGTAGATTAAATCATAAACACATATCAAGTGGTTTCATCATCAAAATACGAGATTCAATAATCTCCCCCTTTTTTATGATGACAACCGCTTGTTGACGGAGTTAACCTTAACTCCTGGAGTTTAAACAAACTCCCCCTATCAATATGGCTTATTGATAGAAACTCTTGGATTCAAGAATCTAAGCAATATGTCATCATAAACCTATGCATAACATGTCATATCATCATAATTCTCCCCCTTTGTCATCAACAAAAAGGAGAAGTTCCTACTCTTATGTGTTTAGAGATAAAAAGTTCCATACATTGCATGAAAAACATAGTATCAAATTTTATCGTCATGCAATCTAGCAATTAAAGATGTGTAAGTTTAGCATATTTGCTTTTCTTGAGATAACAACTAATTGCTTCTCTTTAGACTACAAGCTAGCAATTTTCATAATATGCAAGTTGCAAGCTAGCAAATTTTTGCTTCCTTTGCAATGTTTGAGCTAGCAATTTTGCTTCCGTAACAAGTTAGCATGTTTTGTATTTTGAGATGGCAAGATAGCACATTTGCTTTTTTTAAGATAGCAACTCTTTTGAGATAGTGATCTTAGCAAATTTTACATCATGCAAGGTAGTAAATTTTTGTGATGTTCAAGATAGTAAGTTCTTTCTTCTCTTTTGAGAAGTGTTATTTTCGCTTCCTTTACAAAGTGCAAGCTAGCAAAGTATTTGAAAAAGTGATCAAGTTTTGCAACATACAAGCTAGCAAAAATTTCGAAAGCAAATACAAGATAGCTTTCTTGTTGAAGTGTGTAAGCTATCGATTCTTGCTTCCTATTGTAATGTGCAGGTTGCAAGTCTTGCTTCTTGAGATAGGCAAGATAGTGATGTTCAAGAAGACAACTTTTGCTTCTTGAAATAAGTAAGTTAGCAATCTTTGCTACTTAAGATAGGCAAGCTAGCAACCAAGTTTTTGCATCTTCTTGACTTGTGTAAGCTAGCTATCTCCCCTTTTGTCATTGTCAAAAAGAAGGAAAGATCCTTTACATCAATTATGACAAAGGTAAGTATCAATCTTATTTGTGCATCATCATATTTTCAAATTAGAATATGCACATTTTCAAAAACCTTATATTCATTCATGCACGATATTGAATAAATCGATCAACATTATGAGGATATCATACATGATATTAAAATTTTTAACTATTTGTCAACATTTTGATCATGATACCAAACATTCATCATTTAGAGTATTCATGATACAAAACATTAAATCAATATTTATAATACATCATTTTAGCAATAACTCATAGTATTTTAAATCATGATTTACATCATATGTAATACATCACATCATAATTAGAAAGCACAAGTATTGCATACATCATTGCAAATCATAAATGTTTCATTTCATGATGGTATCAATTTGTCAAATTATATCCTACCATGCATGATCAAAACTTCTCCCCATTTGTCTTTCATGCATAATTTCACTTCATCACATTAGGAGTATCAAGAGGAATTAATTGGGTGATGAGATAAATATTTCACAAATACATGGAATTATATAAAAAATCATATCATAAGTGTTTCATACATTCATATCATCACATGAAGGAATATAAACAAAAATTAGTGATGAGATATTACTTCATGAATACAATAAAATTCATATAACATATCATGGTTTATTAGAATTAGTCTTCCTTTTGGTGAATGGCAAAAAGAATAGTAGGAGAGCAAGATCTCAATTCATGCACATCAAATATTCAATCATCAAAATCATGATTCATCTAGAAAATTCTCCTCTTTAAATATTCAAAGAGAGAATCATGATGAACATTCTTGGTTTACATAAAGTTTCAAAACATAATTATCAAGATCATGAATACTAAAAGACTATGAAACATTTCGACAAATCTCCTTTTAAATAGAAAACATTCTTGATTCATAAAGGATTTTATGTTATAAATTTCAAGAGATCAAGATCGTGATTTTGATAAAAATTTATTCAAATTTAAATCATCAAAATCATTATCAAAATCCAAGAGATTCACAAAGATGATACAAATGGATTCATCAAAATCAATAAGATTGAGCAAAATAATTTTCAAGAATGTTTTCCTCTTTTCGATTGTTTCAAAACATATGATTTTGTTTCATTTATGCCAAATAAAAATATGTATCATGTTTAAAACCGAAAGAGTAAGAATTATTTCAACAAAGATCAATAAAGTGCTTTCATTATGGTAAAAATCAATAATCCATAAATCATAAGATTCATCATGCATAATTTCGAAATTTATTAAGCATGATCAATATGTATGACACTAAAACATGGTTTCAAAATGTTTAATATGTTTATTATACAATTTCATCATTATGCATCATTATATATAACTTTACAATGTCATGCATAAAATCATCAAATCATAGTATTAAAATATTAATATTTTCATTACAACTTTATGCATCATTAAGTATACAATTGTCAAGCATGACACTTCACTATTTTATATAAGCATGCCTATTTTATTTATGTCAAATCAAAACATACATCATTTTTTTAAAGCCACTTTTATGTCAAATCAAAAAATGCATCATTAAGCATGATCATTATGCATTACTTCAAATCAAACATGATTTCATTTATTTTTAAAATATTTATCATAATAGAGCATATAAGCCTAAGAAACTATTAAACATAAAGCATATTCATCAATGATGGTTTCATTGAGTATAAAGTATTTTCAATCAAAATCATTTGTTATTTGTTGTAGTCATACATTTTTCTTTTTAGGTGAATCTATCTTTTCATGCTTAGTTTGCATACAAAAGTCGTGTATCATTTTCGAAAGCAACTTTCATCATGGTATAAATTGATAATTCATAAATCGTAAAAGATCATTATGGAAATCATCAATAATCAATAAACTATAAATTACCCAAAACTCATCATCATCATGCATAGCTTCAAAAAATAAATTTATTAGGCATGATATCATATTTCATAAGGCATTTTTAATCAAAATCATTTTGTTTATCATAAGCATACAATTTTCATGATTATTTTCAAAATTACTAGAATGATAAGCATGATTTCTAATTTTTTTTATTTTCATGTAATTTTTAAGAAAATTAATCCTAAACTAAATTAAAAATAACTCATGAAAACTATTATGTAATTTCAAAATAATTCAAGAGAGTTGAGTTACTTACCTTGTAGTCGAAGCTCGTCAAAGCCTAATTCGTCGTTTCACCTTTGGAAATTTTTTATTCATCCTTGGTTGCCTTCCTCTTCTTTGGCCTCTTCCTCCATTCAGGTTCATTGTTTATTTTAGATTTTTGTTTAATAAACTTATTAAGATTTAGTATTCGAAGTTCAAGTTCATCATTGTCCTCATCACTTGAGTCATTGCTCAAGTGGTATTTATTTATCCGAAGTTCCAAATCCTTCCTGTTCTTTGGAAGGTGATTTTGTTCATCATGTGCATTGTGCACCATTTCATATGTCATCAACGAACCAATTAGTTCTTCAAGTGGAAAAATATTTAAATCTTTTGTTTCTTGTATTGCGATTATTTTAGGATCCCACCTTTTTGGAAGGGATCTTAAGATCTTGCTTATGAGATTAAAATTCGAAAATGATTTACTAAGAACTCTTAGATTATTGACGACATCCGTGAAACGGGTGTACATGTTGCCTATAGTCTCGCTTGGTTGCATTCGAAAAAGCTCAAAATCATGCAATAAAATGTTAACTTTCGAGTCTTTGACTCTACTAGTTCCCTCGTGCGTAATTTCAAGTGTTCGCCAAATATCAAAAGCCGTTTCAAATGTAAAAATCCGATTGAACTCATTTTTGTCCAAAGCGCAAAATAAGACATTCATAGCCTTTGCGTTTAAAGAAAATATCTTCTTCTCCAAATCATTCCAATGGTTCATTGGAAGAGAAGACATTTCAAATCCATTTTCAACTATATGCCATAAATTCAAATCCAAAGAAAGTAAGAAAACTCTCATTCGAGTTTTCCAATAAGTGTAGTCTGTCCCATTGAAAAAGAGAGGACGAATGAGAGAGTGACTCTCTTGAAAGCCGTAAAGAGCCATTTCTATTTGGGTGTTAAACCAAAGTAGAAAACCGTGGCTCTAATACTAATTGTTAGGATCAGAGCGGCACTAAGAGAGGGGGTGAATTAGTGCAGCGGTAAAGTACGATAAACTTTTGACGATTTAAACACTTTCGAAAACTTCGTACGATAAAAGCAACGTTTCGTTTGAAACCGTTTCGATTGCATTTTAACTTGAAGGGATACGTAAGAAGGAGACAAAGAAGTAGAGCATCAAAGTGAAGATGGTTTGTAGTAATATAAATGATAATAAGATAAACGTAAATAAATTTATAATGGTTCGGTCATGCGACCTAATCCACTTGCGAAGCCTTCTTCGATGAGGCTCCCAACTTCCACTAGCAAATCACTTTGAAGGGGAAGGACAAATACCCCTCTTACAACCTTTTACAAGTGGTTCACTCTCTTACAAATTTTCAAAGAGAAAGAAGGAGGTGAACACTCAAACAATTGAAAACAAAAACTTGCTAAAGACTTTGCTAAGACTTTTATCTCAATCTCTTGCTTCTCAAAAGGTTGTATTCTCTACTGAGAATTGAGGGGTATTTATAGGCCCCAAGAGGATTCAAATTTGGGCTCCAAATTTTGAATTCTCTTGGGTTTCTAAGGCTAGCGATGCCACCGCCTATCACCGCCCGACCTCTCGGGTTCTGGGCGGTGCCACCGCTCAGTTCTTAGGTTTTGGGCGGTGCCACCGCCTACACTATTTCAGCTCACTGGTTGGGCTTCAAACTTGGCCCAAACCAGTCCGAACTCGGGCCTAATTGGCCCCTACTTGGGTTATAGGATTAACACTTAATCCTAATCTTAATTAACGTGCTAACTATGAATTTAAAGACATTTCCTAAGCTATTACAAAGTCCGCAAGTCAAGACTTCTTCCGGCGAGCTTCCGGTGAACTTCCGACGGTCTTTCGATAAACTCTCGGAAACCATTCTGCGGACTCTCGGCAAGCTCCTAGACTTCACGATTTGATCTTGGCGAGTTCCGACGAGCTTCTTCAGTAAGCTAGGATCATTCTCGGTGAGCTCCGTGAACTTCCAAGGAACCTTCCGGCGAGCTTCCGAAAAACCCTTCGGCAAGCTCCCTACTCATTTTCGGCTAGTTCCGGTAGCATTCTCGACGAACCTTCGGACTTCCGTCGAACTCTCAAACTCGCAACAAATCCTTTGCGCTTGACTTTGACACTTTGTTTCACTTTATGTCTTCGTCGTTATCATAGTTAATCCTGCACACACAAGCCAAAACTCTACTCCAATCTAGATAATTATTACAACGCAAATTGACATTCTATTGCCCGACATGTCATTGGTTGGCGCTTTGTCCGATTCTTCAGCGCATCGTCCTCTTTTGCGGCCTATTGCCCAATCGGCGGTTGACCTCCACAACCCCGATATCCTTGGTGCAATTCCGCTCTTGGCCTGATGCCCGACGTCCGAAGCCTTCTGCCATCCAATATCCTAACATGATCTCCTCCGGCGCAACGTCAATTCCTCCTGCGTTAACTGTCTAATCCTGATCGAGTAGACTTGCATCACTCCAAATGTAGATTAAATCATAAACACATATCAAGTGGTTTCATCATCAAAATACGAGATTCAAAAGTAAGCTCATGGACTTTGTGATGATCTTCTTGACAAGTTCCGATGAGCTTCTATAGCAAGCTCTTGGACTTCTCGATTGGTTCCCCTAGAACTTTCGTCGAACGTTCGGACTTCCGACGAACTCTTGTACTCCCAATGTGATCTTGATCTTGACTCCAGCACAACACTTGCTGCATGTCTTACTGTTATCGTAGTTAATCCTGTATACTTTTCTCAACATATAGATTAGATCAACAAATGATAATTAACTTCATCATCAAAATCCGAGATTCAACAAATTGAACACGAAATTGAGTTAAAAAAGGGGAAAAGAAAAATTAAAAAAAATAAAAAAACTCTCATAATTTAGGATTACTTCTTCCTAGTATTTAAAAGTTTGTTTGAAGGGAAAAGTAAGGTCTAAAAAAAGAGAGGCTTGTAAGGGTTATCTCCTAAACCCGTGAAAATGAGAAACAGTGTAAAAGGGTAGTTGATCTTTGCTCATTAAAGGAAAATTGGTAGTGGAAGCCAGTGGCTTTAAGTGAAGAGAAATCAGGAGTAGATGTAAGTCACAACGATTAAACCACTATAAAAATTTTATTTGTATTTCTATATTGCTCTTTACTTTCATTGCAAATTGCTTTACTTTCACTACGCTTCCGTACGCTTTCAAGCTAAATATATTTCATATTTTTGGATATCGATTTTTATCGTACAAAAATTTCAGAACTAATATAATTTTTACCGCTATATTCATTCATCCTCCTAACAGGATAATTTTTACCGCTATATTAATTCACCCTCCCCCCTCTTCGTGTCGACTTGATCCTAACAGGATTTATTCAAATTCTAATTATGTTAAACCGTCTTGATTTGTATTTAGTGATTATTTCATGCTTACCGGTTTGATTCCAATCTAGTCTCTCTTTTTTTTCATTTGAGGCTTTTTTTTGTTATCTTATCCTTTCAAATTGTGTGGTTAAATAATTAAAATTATCACATGTGTGATACTCATGATAATCATATTGAAAAAGGCATAGAAGTGTTCATATTGAAGAATGTATAAAAATGTTCATATTATGCATCCAATTTTTTTTTTTTTTATTGTCAACCTAACGATTTGTCTAATTGTGAGCTCATGCCTTCTTCTATTTTTTTTATCCTGAAGAGCGAAGAAAAGAGAATGTAGAAAAAGTGTTAAAGAATGAAAAAAATGTAAATATCTTTTCTATCTTTTTATGTAGGTGATATGACATGAGTAACAAGACTATGTAGTGTCTTGGTATGGTTTTAAATTATTAAAAATTGATATGTCATGGAAAAAATTATTAAAAATTGATAGTTTTCGTTGATAGATAGTCTTATCACTAATGTTGTTTTTACTGATAGTCTGTGGATAATATACTTTATAATTAATATTGTTTTCATCTAAATAAGTATTAGTAACAAATTCAAGTAATCGTCAGTAAATTTTTAATATAAATTTTAGTGACATATCAGTTCATCATCGAATTATTATCATTTTTTTAAAAAAAAATAATCAACAATCAGTGACGGATCTAAGTTATCTTTAAAAATTTTTGTCATGACATTTGGTGATTCATTATCAAATATTATCACAGAAATTATTTAGTCAATTTATTTATTTATTTCGAATTACGAAATTTGAATGTATTAATCACAAAAATAAGTCATCACTATAATCTATAATTTAGTGACAAGTGGGTCACTTAAAACTTTTTAGCCATGCAACCCAACCGACGGAAGCTGGTGATAGCTCACATCATGATAATTTTCTAACTTTCGGTGATAACTTTAGCACGAATGGTTGTTTTTCTTGTAGTGGAGGTATTAACATTTAACAAAAGTATATCATCCCATTTGGGGAAAAAAAAATCAACACCTTCTTTCTTGCAGTACTAAAAAAAAAAAAGGAATTAATTTGGGCATTGTACCAAAAGTCTTGCGATAGATTAGAAAACATATTATCGGTTGAAGAAACAAAAGAAGATGAAGGGATAAAAGAAACAAAAGAGACCAAAGATTCAGATGAAAGAATGGTACATCCATAGAGCAGATGTCTTTTTTTGTTTTTCTTTTTTCATTAATAACTATTGTTGTCTATGAAGCATGTGTAATTGTGAATTTTTTAAAAACCATAGTTAAACATTCAAGCTAAAATATTTTTTTTTTTTTTTTTTTGACAATAGTATATACTGAGAGAAAGATAATTTATGAAGTTGACGTAAACCACTATTAGAATAATAGTGGTGATCAAAAGACAGTGCCAAGGACTAAAAATACGAGCAAATAAGATGTGGATAGTATAATATAGAAGCCTGTACACTAAAAGAAATAAAGTAAATAAAAAAACACTCTCAAACACAAGCAAAGAAGATGTGGATAGTATATAGAAGCCTGCCTATACACTAAAAGAAATAAAATAAATAAATAAAAACTCTCAAACACAAGCAGAGAAGATGTGGATAGTATATAGAAGCCTTCCTGTACATTAAAAGAAATAAAGTAAATAAAAAAAACCCTCTCCAATGACAGTTTATAGTTGGCAACCGAAAACGATAGCACCAGTGCTAGTTTCTCCCTCTTGTTCACCTCTGAAAATATTGAGAGTTAACATCGTAACATATCAACCTTTGTTTACATGAAGCAAATGACATTTATCAACAAATAGTAACAATCGATTAATTTTCACTATGTTTACATAAAACCCATAAAGAGTATAACAACGTAAAATATATTTTCTTTTACTGTCATAGCACGAGAAGAAATATTACATCCAGAAAGATATGAAACCAGAATCTCACATAGGAATGTCTCGTAAGCAGTTTAATATGTTGGAAGGGCTTCAATTTTCCTTTTAATAAACCAATCATAAGGCATTTGTTAGAAGAGCATCGCAAAACATGTAGTCAAGTCTCCTCCTCCTGGGGCAAGAGGTACTCCCACTCAACAGCAGATTCATCCTCTTGTTTCCATAGCTTTTGCACAAGATCAGGTTGACTAGTTTGAGTAGCATCTCTTCTTCCTCCTGGTGATGTTCCCATTAAGTTGGGCGCTTGCTGAATACATGCTTTGACAGCATCATGCACACTCACGAAGAACCAGCTTTTGCCAATCAGCTCAATGAGATGTGATCTCGCGAGAGTCATCAGAACCTTTTGGTTTGGATTCGAAATGGCAATCTGCAGGCATTCAGTGCATCGGTTATACCACTGTATCATTTGAGGAATAGAAGAATACTATGTTTAAAGAATACCGACCTGCACCTCATGCAGTTTGTATTCTTGATGCAAATCTTTGAGAGCTTCTACGGCGCTGGAGTCTATATATGGGACAGCTGCAGCAATGCAAGTGTAAGCAGATGTACCAAGGAAGTTTTGTTTACCGGTATGACTCTGATGAAACAACAATCCCAGTATTTGATCTTTGTTGTCTTGGATGGAACTATACCTCTCTTTCCCTCTTTCCTCTCTTCTTCATTTGATGCTATGAGCTCTTATATCAGTACTTACATACCAAGTAATTATGAGCTTGTTTGCAGCGAAGACAGTCAACAAGACTTAAGTATATGATGATCCAAAATTTCAAATCTTTAGGCGATGTAGGATTCATTTGACTGGAAATTTTTGACACGATGAACTCCACACCTCACCTAGCCTCTGATCTCAGTTATTTCAACCTCATGAGGAACATCACACACATAAAATTTTGTAACGACAATGCATCCTTAGATGTTTGGAGCAGTGTAATTCCGTGCACTCTCATAGGATAATATGACATGAAGATCTAAAAGTGGTCAGGGAGAAGTCTTTTTCGGGACAATTTGGAAATGTCAGAGACTTTTATTCACTGTGAAGAGTAATATTCATTGTTCGTAAAGGAACTTCAAGTCTCAGAAGACTTTAGGTGAAGAGCATTATCCAGTGTTTGGATTGGAGATTTACTAGTGGAATGAAGATATTGTAGGACTGACAAAACCATCTCTTATCGATATCTAACTCATGTGATTGACAATTGAAACATCAAATTAGAGATATCAACTTTTTCTGCCAAAAGAAGACTTAGGGCTCCTCGTGAAAAGTTTGTGGACTTACATGCCATCTCAATGATCACAAAATGTATTCTTGAAGCTTGTGGTTCCCACTTTCTGTTCTTCGAGATAACGAGCTCGAATTCTCTGAGCCTGCAAACGGATTATCATGGATATTGCAGTTAACGTGGAAAATTTTGTGAGAAAACAACTTTTGCTCTATAAAAGTAGTTTATGTCATCACCTGTCCTTGAGGTAGCTGATATTTGCAAAATAAATGGGTGCTTCAATTCGAATGACGACAATCCCTCGATACAGACATGCTTCTGGGTATTGGTCGATGTTTCTGTATATGGTAGTTCCAGGAAGCCGACCTAAGATAGCTGCAAGTACTTGACATGATTACATCACTGGAATATATCCATGATATTATGTTGATGATATAATATTGCAACTAGTTCAAGTAGAGTAGTAGGAAAGAATAATGTTTTGCATGATTACTATTCTGCTCGCAGCAGCCATTAATCTGTGAAATAAGTGAGCACCTTTTACAGATTCAGATTTAAAAGTCATAGAAGAAATGATTATGGTTAATAATGTGGTTCGATTCTCCAAGAGTATTAACAAAAGAGACTGAAGTAAAATGTATAATTTCATCTTTATACTGCCATATCCATACAGGATTTGAAATAGTTTTTGCTGACAACAGCTTGTGAAAAGAACTTCAAAAGTAACATTAATTCTATTTGGGTGGCAATTACAGAGAAAATGGTGAACTCAAATGATTTCTAAACATGAGAAAATGTGACAATCCAATGTCGAGTTACTTTATTGTTGTTGTTAGATGTACAAGTGAAATTTTACGGAAAGTTTTAAGCTTACTCACTGATCAATCGAAGCATACTAACCGATACAAGGATTCGCGGATTCATGAATGACAAATGCAAGGGATGAGAACACCTGCAGTATGTAAAAGATAATCATAATCATAGTTGCAAATCCTTGTCTTATAACTCACAAAGCACTTTTAATTTTCAGAAACAACTAATCCATTATGCATGGAAGATCAGAACCCTGGAATGTTAAGGATTCCAACTCATGCCATGCACAGAGATTTTTCCGGTTGAGGGCTCGGTTGTTCTTTGAATTGAATTTAGCAGTCATATTATAGAAGAAAGTAAACAACATCAAATATCACCTAGAGACTGTCTACTACATCTTTACATCATCCTCGTTCAACAAAAATTCCTTTACCATAGTGTCCTTATATAATTATTTTGCATGTTATTATTATTTAAAAATATTAAATTAAAGTTTATACTTGAGAAAGGGTTGGTTTTGAGTGACCTAATAAACTTAGGGGCAAGAACATGATTTTTTTTGTTAATACATATGCCCATTTCAGTTTTCATCATCTTCTTTCTAGATTATTGAAGCATATCGTATTATCGCCTTTCGAGTTTCATTTCCAACAGTTTCTATTACCCTAAGAATAAGAAAATCAATAAAGTTGCTTTATAATAAAGCATCTTTTTCTTTTCGTTTGTCAAAAATAGGCAACGCATACGAAAGGCTTCAATTATGTAGGCAAATAATTTTCTTGTCGTTGACTACATCTATTGGTAGTGATCAGATAATTTTCTTTTATGTTCTTTGTCAAGAAAAGCTTCATTAGATTGACAAAATAGCACCAAAAATGTGTGTAATGTATCAAGAGATTTGTACAACCCATAAGAATTATTAGTGTGGTTTTCATGGTTTGTGAAGAAAACCATAACATAAGGCAGTCGAAAGCTGCAGGTAAAATCTTACCCCAACAAGCACACCAATCTCGGTGCCAAGAAACAACGTGGCTAAACAGGTGAGCATCCAAAGGAGGAAGTCTTTCTTGTCTACTTGCCACAAGAACATGGCTTTCTCGTAATCCACCTAAAAATAAAACGGAACATATAAATTAGAGTGCAAAACAACTGTGCTGTTAAATCCTTATAGATTTATCATGGAATTATCACTAAATGTTCAAGCATTTTATGATGTCCAACCACAAGATTCACAAATTATTTATGTAACTCACTAAGCGTACAAATTATCAATGCCAAGCTGCAAAACCTTATTGTACGTTTGGACTTACAAGACTTATTCCAACAGAAACCACAATGGCAGCCAATGCACACTGAAAAGAAACACAGCCGAAGGAATGTCAGCAGAGCAGAAACATGCAAAATTGTCAATAACACTGAAAAAGAATGTGCAACAATTAGAAAATGAAAATTTCGTAAAAGTCATTAACATGATAGATATGAATAAAGAAAAGAGTCAAAAAGTGATAAAGAGCTCTCTCTGCCAGGTAAAGATGATGTCTTTCCTCAGATAAAGCAGGACTGATACAAGTTCTAAGCTAAAGTTTCATATTATATATATATATATATATATATATATATATATATATATATATATATATATATATATATATATATATATTCAGAACCGATAAATTTATCTTATTCTGTCAGTCAAATCCATTTCAACATATAAATATATTTAATACTAGTCAATTTGTTCTTTTCTTTCCTACCGTCATCCCTTGGATCGTAGAACATCTCTTGGATTCCATTTCTTCTCATTTCTTCTACGGTCTGTAACCATGGACAAGTTTGATGGATCCTATAACCTTACCTATACAATGATCTCCCATTACTATGTTGGATGAGTTCTCTTTGTGGTTTATGTGCTCGAATAAGCTTAGTGGATCTTGTATCCTGCCTTTGATCTACGATAACTTTATGATGTTACGTAGCTTGTGTTGCAGATCTCTGTATTCCTTCCAAGAAAAAGTTGTGTTCTCTTTGAAATTAAGATCAAAGTTACCTGAGGTATATCTCTGAACCAGGGTGTTAGAAAAAGAAGTGCACAACCAATTGTAAGACCTGTTATGATTCCAGATAATCCAGTCTGTGCTCCACTCTCATTATTTACAGCTGATCTGGAAAAGGAACCTTGAAAAAACATTTCAATGATCATAAGAGAGAGAAACAATTTCTATCAGTGAAAACGGGGAAATTATATTCATTAGTGCCAGCGATACGATGAACAAAATTAAAAGAGTCACCTGTTGCAGGATATGCGGAGAAAAATGAACCGCAGATATTTGCCATGCCAAGACCAAATAGCTGCAGAAGGAATATAAAGAGCTTTTATCCTTTTTAAGAAGTGAAACAACAAGTTTGTATATCAGCCTCGCTTCAACTTTTTGCATCGAAATCATATTGTGTGATAAAGATGCAGTGTTTTATTGATGAATGCAAATTCCAAGTGTATACTAAGATGATCAGAAGCTGAAAAGATGCTGCAGATCTACTAAGAATTTATCTCCACACCAATGTTTTGGACAATGAATGCCAAGGAGAAGAACCTTTGTTCAAAATCGTAAACGATACATCTCGTTATCAAACGGTTCAAGTTGTTCTACGGCAATGAAAGGAAGGGATAAAAATTACATTGCAGCACATCTTGTAATAATTAACAGTTTCCTATAGTTAGTAACGCCTACGTGGCAATTATGGAAAACCAGAAGAATATTTATTTATAGGTACTTTTGTGTTCTAAATGCCAAAAATATGTATGTAACAAGTATTGGTAGATAATGAGAGCTGCAGAAAACAAACAGAAGGGCTCCTCAATATACTTCTTGATTAGGGTCCAACTCATAACCATTCTTTGCTGCCAAAGCTTTCGCAATCCCCACAGATTCCTAAAAATTGGAAACTCTTGGTGATCAAAAGAATTAAGAGTGACAGAGAATGACAAGAAGATATCGTACCAAAATGGCCACACCAGTGATCAGAAATGCGGTTGAAATGAGTGATTTCAGATGCTGAAATTCTCTAGGAATATGAAAAGTCGGCAAGCCTTGAGGTATTTCACCTACCTAAGAACGATGACAACATACCAAATGCTATAAAAAATGGTTAATGAAGAAGAAACCGAATGATCTCATCAAGATCGGGGAGAGATGCGCCACCACAGAAATCGAAGGTGGATGGAAGGATTTCACAAAAGCTGTGCCGAGAACGACTGCCGTGAGTGGCCCTGATGATCTGAGGAATTTCAAGTTCTTTTTCGTTTTGCCCTGCAAAATTTGAGTGAGATGAGACATCAATCTTTTTTACTTCAACGCAAAATGGGATTGGGGAGAGTGTCCGAGTACCTACCAAGTGCTTCATGAGAGTGATCAAGGTGAGAATGACAGATCCCATCAGAAATGGGGACCAGGAGAACTGCACACAAACAAGCATTAAACAGGAATGAAACGAAAAGCCAGCGTTCCTCGGAAGAATAGTAACTGCAGTGATCGGAAGATGAACGATTACATCACTGGCTCCAGCGATGATACTTTCTGTCAATGGAAAGATTCTGCTGCTCTGAACGATGTCGTACCCCAGGAAGTATTTTGCTTGGGACAAAGCAATTATAATGGCTGAGGAAGAAATAAAGCCGGAGATCACAGAGTGGCTGATGAATCGAAGTAGCCAACCGAGTCTGCAGCAGCAACATAACAAACGGTGAGAGTAACGTTTCCGACGTATGATTTCAACACAAGTCGTCAACAAATAAATTGCACATCGAACCGAGAGTTAGAAATAAAGCCCAAACAAAAGCAAGGTTATTCCATTACCTAATATGTAAATAATAATAGATTATTAGTGTCAAAGCGTATATATTACTTGCTAAAATAAAATACTGTTGTTTCATGTGAAGAAATAAAAAAAAGAGTCAGAAACCTGAGAAGCCCCAACAGGCATTCCAACACTCCAACCATGAACGCCAGTAAGATGGCAAGCTCCGTGTACAGTTCATCCGAGGGATCCACAATGCCACCCAAGACGTTGGACACGAGGAGCGACACCAACGTTACGGGACCAATTGCCAGCTGACGAGACGAGCCGAACACGGCGTAAACAAATATGGGAACGAAGCCGGAATCTGTGGACACGAGCTGTTAACGTTAGATGCTGCTGCTGCTGCTGCTGCTGCCACGGCGGAAGGAGAGAGAGAGAGAGAGAGAGGAGAGAGTTGTGGACGCTCACATAGCCCGTAAATCGGATGCAGACCAGCCAACTTAGCGTACGACATCGCCTGCCCATTTTGACATCGTCAGTTTACTTCTCCGTCCGATTGATTCATATTTATATTTTAGGAAATGCATATGACATTAAGCGTATAACCATGCCATGTTTTAAACTCGAATATCTATCGTGTGCCTAAACGCTAACATGCTGTGCCGATAAACATATCATATCATATGTGCCGATAAACTCGAATATCTATCCTTCATCGGTAACCCGCTGAGATCAATTTTTTTTTTTTTTTTTTCGCCTTGGATTTTGATATCCTTCTTTTCGACGATTCTTTAGAAAAGGAGGCACGCATTTTAGTTTTCATTTTGACGACTTTTTTTTTTAGAAAAGGCACGATTCTTTAGAAAAAAAACACTAGTCACCTTTTTTCCTCCTTTCCGAATCTAATCTTCCCTTTAATCGAACCAGATCAAACCATTTAGACCCATGCTTTTTATGTGGGTTCAAAGTGGATATTACGCTCTGGCAGTTAATCGAAATAAATAATGCTCAAATGGATATTTGGATTGGTAAAAATAAAAAATAAGAATAATAAATTAAAATAAAAAAAAAACATATCAAGTATAATAACGTAAATACTACTCGTAAATTATTATGTAAAAACAATAATATTCAAGACTAAAGCAATAAACTATTACATGTTAATCAAGACCATATAATAATGCATGAATAAATAATAATATTTTCACTAATATTTTAATAAAATAAAATTAAATGATTTAACATATCAAAAGATAATTAATTATATGCACCATAACAATTTACTTCATACTTAAGTCCTCATTTCCGTATTTTAATATATTTTAAATTAATAAAAATATTAACAAGAACTCAAATTAAATAAAAAAAATCATGAAACATATAATATAAGAAAATATCTATAAAATGGTTTTTATTTATTTAAGTCATCTGGTCGAACTGTTTTCAAATATATTACATTGGTTTCGTAGAATGTGGATCCAAAATTGGTATTGAATTTCGGGTCAATCAACCACTTGTGGATTCTAATAACACTGGTATTGAATTATTTTTTTAAACAAAAAATAATAATACAATTATATTTTTTTATAAAAAAATGTTTAACAAATTATTTTAAAAAATATTGATATTTTCTATGTTAATTTTAAAAAAAAAAATTTGAGTTTTTTAATGATATTTCAATTAATTTTGACACACTTCGATTTAAATTATGTTAAAATAGTGAAAGATTAAAAGTTTACGTATGAAATGAATTTATATTCTAAGACGGATACCAGCAAATAAGGTGTATATTAATTATTGCTTTAACTTTTTACTATTTTTAAGTTTCTAATTTTTTAATAATATAATATAATATAATATAATATAATTGATTGAAATATTATTATTTTATGATTTGACATAGCACCGTGATCCCACCTGTTTTGAATTTTAAATTTGTTTTATATTTTATTATTTCGTATGTTTTTTTTTTTATAATCTTAATCATTGATAAGCTTTTGCTTTTGTTTTTGTTTTTTTAGTTTCGAATATTTAAGCAAAGAATTAATAGAGAACTAAAAGAGAAATTGAAATATAATGACATCCTAACTTGATAAATAGGATATCGATCAAAATGCATCAATGAGCATGGTAGTCGTCCCTGTAACACTCGACATACTCGTTCAAAAGATGGATGATGATTTCACCTGAGGCACGAGCATGACACCGACGGTGACCCCAGCCGTGAGGTCCAACTCCAGATAGTCGCCGGAACGATACCTACAGATCCACCGTGTGCAGGGGAGCAACATCTCTAGCCACTCCGTGGCCGTCATGGCCTTCAGGCTGGACCACCACCGCGACACCGGAGGGGCCGAGGAGGAATGCAGTGACGGCCATGGCCGCTCCGACCGGACCTCCCAAGCCGCCATGTCCATGCCGACGACACCGTCGGCGAGATCCAGATTACTGGAGGTGGCATACGTTATCTCCATCAGTCGCTCCTGCACCCGACTCCCGTCAGCTGCAACCACGCTTGTTATAATACTACTTACTAGTTGGGGAGATGATGCTTCTTCGTATACTACGACGCATCGTGTACGCATCAATTTACCCAAGTACAAACATGCTTTCAACATGGCGTCTGATCCACTTGATCTTGTCCAATAATGCTATTAGTTTATGCTAAAAAGCTTACCAATAGACACCAATGATTTCTGTATCGACGGCTTTGATTTGGCCTTTGCATTGATCCGGAAAAAGAAAGAGGTAGAACAAGTTATTGGGGAGTGGCATAATTTATCGATTACTTTCTGTGGTACTGTCGTGGCCTAAATTAATGCGTCGCACGGAGTCACCACAAGTATCCAATAAATTAAATCACAAGTCTACGATCGGACGGACGTATCGTTAAAATCCATTAAACACCAAATGTGTACCCAAGTTAGTTAATAAATCATCTCAAATAAAATATATCATGCCGAATCTTAATTGAATTTACCTGACATCAACACAAGAGAATAAAACAAAAAAAAAGGAAGATTTGACTCGATAGTAAAATGCCAAGAAGAATTAAGTTCGTCCGGTATTACCGTTGCATCTGATCAATCACTTAGTCATTGATCCTCACGCGCATCTATCTCATCACGATCGGCCACATTTCATCGTATACCTCAGCCAGCATCGACAACAATTATGAAAATCTTTTTAAAATCTATATCAAATATAGGCAAATTAATCAAACAGTGAAAGAGCATTAACTGATTAGCTTCACCAACTTTTTAACAAATTGACTCTCACCAAAACGAAACAAAACAAAAAAAATCTGAAACATGTAAAAAGCTTTCGATCACCAGAAATCCTTGCATGAACATGCACCATTTTCGAAACAATGGAAACGATTCCTGTCCCTCACTACAATCTCTCTATCATATACCTTGGAGATAAACTTAAAAGCAGCATGGCAATCCCCACAGACACGCAAGTTCTTCACAATCCTAATACGTGTTCCGGGAGGGGTCTTCAACAAGACAAAAGCAACGGCTAACTTCTCACTGTGCCAATGCAGTGCGTCCTCCTTGTCCTCTTCATCAATGTCGAGCAGCACCTCCGTCTTCCTAGGAACATAACCTGCTAACTTTATTTTCCTCCCTATCTCCTCCAACATCTCATGAACTCCCCTGTATTGCAATTGCGACTCATCTCCGGCAATGAACTCGTATATCTCACCGTTCAGCTCCACCAAACTACATCCCGGTACCTTTCTGATCCCACGCTCGCTCATGGCTCTCCTAGTCTCCCATTTCTTTTGCCATTGTCTTCTCAAAGCGTACAAGTTCGACAAAACCACATAGGTTGAATCCTGCACCGGATCCTCCTCAAGTAGGTGCTTGGCGATCCTCTCACCAAGCTCCAGCCTGCCATGCACACGACAAGCACCGATGAGCATCCTCCAGATCACCGGGCTCGGCTCCATCGGCATTGTTCTGACAAACTCCAGTGCTCGTTCAACCATACCCACTCTACTGAACAGATCAACCATACATCCATAATGCTCGATCTGAGGCTCGATGCCCAAGTCACTCTTCATAGAATCGAAATAGTGGCGGCCCTCGTCGACCATGCCGGAATGACAACAAGCAGTGAGCACACTGATAAATGCCACACCGTCAGGAACCACCCCGGCACCCTTCATCATCTCAAAGACTCGAACTGCTTCCTTGCCACGCCCGTGGAAGGCGAGGCCATCGATCACGGACGTCCACGACACGATGCTCTTCGCATGCATCTGCTCGAAGAGAGCCACCGCCCCATCGACGTCCCCACACTTGGCAAGAGCGTCCAGTAGTGCGTTGCACAAAGGTAAAGCCTTTGGAATGTTTTCCCTTTCGACATACGACCCGAGCCATCTCACGAGTTCGAGCGCCCCTAGGTCAGCACAAGCAGAGAGCACCAATATGACCGTGATCTCGTCGGGTTGGATGCCTCTGCCCTGCATCTCACGAAAGAGAGCCACAGCTTTGTCGGAGAAGCCCGACCGGACGTAGCCCCCGATCATCGCACTCCACGTGACAGGACTTGTCTTGGGCATTCTATCAAACAATTCCCGGGCAAAATCGAGACTGCTGGGAGCTCCCGAGTACATATGGATGAGTGTGTTCTGGACGTACTGATCAGAGCTATACCCATATTTCACAACACATGCGTGGACTTGGGCTCCGACGCTAGTAGGTTCCGGCAGGCTGGCACAGGCCTTGAGGAGGAAGGGGAAGGTGAACTTGTTGGGGAGCAACCTGCAGCGGAGCATGGCGGAGAAATAAGAAATGGCCAACCGTCTTTCTCCAAGGCGGTCGGACTGGGCATGGGAACGGATGACGGTGTTGAATAGGAAGGCGTCGTAGAGGTGAGTGGAGGCATGGGGGGAGAAGAGGAGGGACGTGGCGACCTCGAGGGCGTCAAGGGAGGAGGAAGCGGCAGCAAATTTGGTGAGGACGAGGGGGTTGGATTGGAGGCCGGATTTGATGATGAAGGCGGTGGTTTGTAGGAGGTGTCGTAGGGAGATGCAGGCTTGGAGGAGCGCAAGGCAGGTTTGCTCTGCTGCTCTGCCTCTGCTGGGCGTGCTGGGAAGGGTATGGGAGACGAAATGAAGGGAGCCTTTCAAATGTTTCTTAGAGGGTGGCATCATTTTCGTGTGATGATCATCCTACTTTCAGACAATAGTGCACTGTTTGTGCTATTTGTGCATCTTTGGCATGGCCTGCGCTCAATCTATCACATTTAGGTTCTTAACAAGATTGATTGAGTTGAGAATTGAACTCAAATCTCTCAATCTGGGCAGTCACAAGCGAAAGAGGTAGCAGCATAAGGTCCATTTTCTTCTAGGTTAGACTTCCAAAAGCAACACTTGCCCAGAAACGAGTAATTTAAGGTCCATTTTCTTCTAGGTTAGACTTCCAAAAGCAACACTTGCCCAGAAACGAGTAATTTAGATGATGATAGGATATAAAGAGAAATAAATTTTTGTATATAAATAAATACTAGTAGAACATTAAGATATATGTGAAAAACCTCTCCGAAGGGTAAAAATTATGGGACAAGTTAGAGATAATTCACTATAAAAATAATAAATATACAAATCTAAATCTCTTATCCAAAATCCTAACAATAATCACAAGAGAATAATTGGAATACAAGGATCGTGTCACTATGCACAAAATTCTAAATCCTTTCTAATTCTCCCCAAGTAATCACAGTAAGAATCTACTGTAGATTTGATCTAACCTGAGATGAAAATACTATTGGATGATTGAGAACAGTCTCTCTGCGTTGTCCTTATTTTCTTCCCTTTCTTTTTCTTTGGATTTTTATCTTTTTCTCCTCATTTTTGCTACTGCAAAAGATCTCATATACTGCCCGCATTGCTGCTTTATTTATATACTAAAAAACATAGCCCCCGCACCTCTTTAACTTTGATTTAGAGTTAGATCAAAGGGGTGGGCTGTGGGCTGATAAAGCCCACCTTGGGTTGAACAAATGGGCTGTCAGCCCAACAATATCCCCCTTCAGCCCATAAGGGAGGTTGTCCTAAGACTTCTCAGTATGAAGCCATGTCGATCAGTTGTTGGCATATCTCCTGTCTTTCTTTTGGTAAGGTTTTTGTCAACATGTCTACTCAGTTGTCATCTATGTGAAATTTCTGAAGCTACAACTATTTTTCTTTAAATACATTTCGAATCCAATGGTTTTTGACATCTATATGTTTTGACTTGGAATGAAACATTGGGTTCTTGCACAAATGGATGACACTCTGACTGTCACAATGCACCACATAGTTTTCCTGTTTTAGCCCCATTCCTTGTATCTTTCATCCATAATATTTCTTTGTAAACCTCTGTAGCAGCAATATATTCTACCTCTGTGGTGGAGAGAGCAATACACCTTTGCAATCTGGATTGCCATGACATAGCTCTCTTTATAAAAGTAAGTACATAACCTGATGTGGACTTCCTCGTATCTATATCTCTTGTCATATCTGCATCTGTGTAATCTGTCAACACATGTGGTCCACCTTCAAAGCTTAAACAAACTTTAGAGCTCCCTCTGAGATATCTAAAAATCCACTTCACTACTGTCTAGCGCTCTTTGCTTGGATTTGTAAGAAATCTGTTAGTAACACCAACTGCATATGCGATGTCCGGCCTCATACATACCATTGCATACATTAAACTTCCAACTACTGCAGCATAAGGAACCTTTTGCATTTTCTCCTTCTCCTCCAAATCACCATGAAGGAAAGCTGTCTTCATATCTAACTGCTCAACCTCCAAGTCCTGGCTAGCAGCAACACAAATAGAAGACATTTGAACAACATGAGAAAAAATCTCTTCAAAGTCAATATCTTTCTTTTGACCAAAGCCTTTCACAACCAATCTAGCTTTGTACTTTAGTTGAGAACAATATTCTTGAGTTTTTAACTTAAAAACACACTTGTTCTTCAAGGCCTTCATTCTATTTGGTAGTAGTATCAAATCATAAGTATGATTCTTCTAAAGAGCATTCATCTCTTCCTACGTAGTAACTAACCGCTTCTCTTTCTACTCACTTTCAATTGCTTCCTAGTAACTCTCTAGTTCACCTGCATCAGTAAGCATCACATACTCATATGTAGAGTATATTTTGGAAGGTTAACGTTGTCTAGAAGATCTTCTCAACTGAGGTTCTACGGGAAGTTACTCTCCAACTTCTTCTTACTCAACATGTCCTGTAAGTAGATCAATATCAGGCTCTATACCATCTTCCTGCACATCTCCCCCATCACCCTGATATACTAGAGGAGTAACTGGATCACAATCTATTAATCCTTCTATAGAAGTCTTGGTTGGTGCATTCTTCTTCAAATCATCAAAGGTTCGATCCTCAAAGAAGACTATATCTTTGCTTCTAAACACCTTCTATTTTTTTGGATCTCAAAGCTTGTAACCAAAATGATCATATGAGTAGCCAAGAAAAATACATTATTTAGTCTTACCATCTAACTTGGACCTCTAATTGTTTAGAATATGTGCAAATGCACAACAACCAAACACTCTTAAATGCTTGTAGAAAATATTTTTTCCTAACCATACATGCTCTGCAAAATCACCATCTAGGGCAATATATGGTGACATGTTGATCACATCAACTGCAGTTCTCAAAGCCTCATCCCAAAACCTTTTAGGTAGCTTGGCCTATGAAAGCATGCATCTGATCTTTTCGATAATGGTGTGGTTCATTCTCTCTGCAATAGCATTATGCTGAGGTATACCAAGAACTGTCATCTTATGTTAGATACTATGTGACCTGCAATAATCATTAAATAATCCTGTGTACTCATCACCATTATCTGATCTTATGCATTTCAATTATCTTTTTGTCTCCCTTTCAACTCTGGCATGAAACTCTTTGAAGACATTAATAACCTGATCTTTGGTCTTCAAAACATAGGCCCAAACTTTTCTAGAAAAATTATCTATAAAAGTGACAAAATAAAGTACACTACTTATACCAGGAACATCAACAAATCCAGTAGGAGTTTTTGTCCTCAAAGGACCACATACATTTGTATAAACATAGTCTAAGACATGTATTTTTCTAGATATAGCAAAACTAACAAATGAAACTCTGTGTTGTTTACCAGCCAAGCAATCAATACAAGGGTTCAGATGTGTACCTATGAGGTTTGACAATACCTCTCTCTTGGAAAAAGCTTGCAACCCCTTCTCTCTCAGAAGGAGAAAAAATATCATCGAGATAAAATCAAATAATCATCACATTGCACTATAGTTGTGATATTATCTTTTAACTATGTAGACTCAACTTATTTTCCATTTTTCTTGCTCTTCTTAGGTTGCTTGTATTGGTTCTTGTAATGTCCTTTCTCACCACAGTTATAGCAAACAATATCTTTTCTTGATCTTGACTTGCTTCTACCCATGCGTGAACTGCTTCTAGACTTTGACCTTCCTCTGTTCTTTGAGATAAATGCCTATGAATCATTCTGAGACATTGTTAAATTCTTTCGTCTCAACTCCTCATTCAATAAACTGCTTGTTACTTAACTCATAGTCATAACACTATCAGGTGCAGAATTACTGAGGGAAACCACCAGTGTCTCCCAACTTTTTGGTAATGAACTGAGAAGTAACAATGTCTACAACTCATCATCAAGAGATATTTTAATAGAGGATAACTGGTTAGTAATACTTTATATTTCATTCAAATACTCGGCAATAGAAGCGCTCTCTTTATATTTTAGGTTCACAAGTTTTCTAATCAAAAAAGCTTTGTTGCCAACTATTTTTTTTTCATAAGGACTTTCTAACTTTTTCCAAAGAGAATATATAGAAATTTCAATAGAAATATAGTGAAAGACACTATCATCAAGCCATTGTCAAATAAATCCAACTGTTTTTCAATCTAACCTCTTTCACTCATCATCTGTCATAGTTGTGGGTTTTGCACTATCCCTTGCAAAGGTCTATACAAATCTTTGCAATATAAGATATCTTCTATTCTTGGTTTCTATATCATCCAATTATTTCCATTCAAACTAATAATGCGAGAAATACTATTGGCCTCCATGTTCAAATACAAAAATTAAATCACCACAACCCTGATACTAATTGATGCGATATAAAGAGAAATAAACTTTTGTATATAAACAAATACTAGCAGGTCATAACACATAGCAGAATTAAATGGAATCATAATAAAATAGAACACTAAGATATACGTGGAAAACCCCTCCAATGTGAAGGATAAAAACCACAAGGCAAACTAGAGATAATCTACTATAAGAATAATGAATATACAAATCTCAATCTCTTACCCAAAACCCTAGCAGCGATCATAAGAGAATAACTAGGATACAAGGATCACATCACTGTACATAAAATTCTAAATCCTCCCTAATTCTCCCCAAGTAATCACAGTAATAATTTATTGTAAATTTGATCTAACTTGATATAAAAATACTGCTGGATGATTGAGAATAGTCTCTCTGCATTATTCTTATTTTCTTCCTTTTCTTTCTCCTTGGATTTTTATCTTTTTCTCTTCCTTTTTACTGTTGTAAAAGATCTCATATGATACCCTCGTTACTGTCTTATTTATATACTAAAAAACATAGCTCTCATACCCTTTTAATTTTGATCTAAGATTAAATGGACTGTCAGCCGAACAGTTGAACGAAGGCAATAGTTGAAATAAAGAGAGTCGCATGTCGTTGCATTTTGTCCTCCTCGTGCGTCTCTTAAAGAATGCTTTCAATGTGGCTGTCTTATCTCCAACGGTGGTTATTGTAGCTTCAAGGATCGATTGGTTTTGTGCTTCCGTGGTCCGATGGTATGGTCGATCGATTGAGATCACACCATCCGCGGTGGACTTCGAGTATTGATCGCAAAACGGGGCCCATGGAGCAACGAAGAAGTGTGGTCAGCTTAATTGATATAAGGGGTCTAATGTGATCATTTTTTATCATCAAGTGTCATTTATATGATCTATTTTATTGTTTTAATACTATCACGTCTGAAAGAAGAAGAAAGAAGAAAGTAGCTCCAGCATCTTTCATTATTGAAAAAAAAAGCTAAGTTTTAATGTTTAATCTAGGATTATAAGTTTGGAATAAAATCATTTTATATAATGTTTGTTTTTGTAAGCTCTGTTAGTATAAAAAATATTGAATTGAAGGAACATTTCCATTAAATTTTATGCTAATATGATGTACCCATTCGGTACCTCGCTATCTTTAAATTGGTTTGAATAAAAAAAAAGTTTATATTAATAGAAGAATAATGATAGAAGATGAACATTAATATTAAATAATAATTTTATATTTCTTACATGTTTTAATCTTCCATCATAAATTTTAGTCCAGTGCATGATCGAAGAAAATTTCATCCTCAAATCCTATATAAATACACACTACCTCAATAAATGATATTATTTTCTTTCACAATAAATTCTTTAATTCTTTATAGTATCAAAACTTTTTTTGCTTCCCTCTTTCTCGCTCTCCTATTGATCTATTGGTAATTACTATTTTTCTTTCTTATCCTCCGTATTGTTATTTTACAACTCTTGATTTTATACTTTTTGCTTTTGGACTCTTCTCACACTAAATATGAAGATGTACTACTCTTCCCTATTGATCTCTTAACAAATATATTCTACTTTGTTGATCTAACTTGCCTCTTTTAGTGATCGACATGCTTCTTCGGCAATCCTCTATCGCTATTTAGTTCTGCTTAGTGCCTACTACCCAACATCTTCACTAGTGTCCTTGTCCCCTTCTCGTCAACCACCAAACTACTAGCACCTTAGACCCACGATCAATCTCTCGATGATAGTCTATTGTTTTCTGCCATCCTCTTGACTATGCTATTAAAACTTGCAATTGAGAGGACTCAGGAGAGAAAGAAGAAGATCACCCTCTTTTACATATCTCATATCATATCCTCCCTTATGCACCTTTTAGATTTGATCCTCTTTATCATATCATATCCTTTCATATGCATTTCTCAATTATGATCTTCTCTAATAAATCATAACTTCACTATTTGTGCATCAAAATTAGATTATTAATTAGTTCTGGAATTTCTTTATTCGATCACAACATCTTCTTAGCATATCTTCCTCATCTACATTTAATACTCTAATTATTATTTCTTCAAGAAACAATAGTTTAACTCAACCTACAAAACTTATATTTATTAATGCAGTAATCATAATCTCCTTCACTCTCCAAAGGTGACAACTATGTATTTTGATGAGCACAATTCACCAATCTCCTATGTAGATATGATCTATTAGACTACATCGATAGATTTCTTAATTGTCCATCAGAAAAGATCCAAATATCAAAAGTACTCATCTCAATACAATAAAAAATTCAATGGAAAGGATAATCAAAGCAACAAAAACTTCAATAAAAGACCAAATAAGATGCGTTTTGGATACACAAAATCATCATCTTCTATTATATTATCAACTCTCTAACCATAGTGACAACTTTATGTTGGGAAATCTTGGGGGCGACATTATATGCGCAACGGAGGAATAGAAAATAAAATCTCAAATTCCTAAATATATGTTCATCGCCATGCGAAGATTGGTGCACAAAATCCGTGAAACTTAAAACTGTGTATATAATAGATTGTGTTGTTATCTAGGGAGATCGTATATCCCTGAATCCTTACAGATCTCTAGGAGAGGGTGAAGGAGGTCAAGCACACACTCCTCTCGAGCGGTGATCCACACAGCAGGGCTGCAATGATACCCCTTAAAACTCCAAGCTTGCTCAGAGGTAAAGAGGGGGAGGAGAATAAGAGAGGCAAGCAAAGGCTCTAGCCTATGAACCACTAAATTCTTTTTATTTATAGAGGCCCCCTATAAACTTAACCCTAATGGATTCTCTCTTATTGGGTATTGGATCTTTATCCAACTACCCAAGCCTCTTAGATTAGTGGATCTCTATCCAATAATCTCTTATGAACTCTTGTTAGATCTCATCCATAAGATCCAATAATTTATGGGCTTATTGGATATCCAATAAAATAGGGGCATCGACGGATATCTCATATTTGAACCTCTACTCATTGCAATGCCTACCATATTTGTGTGACCCTCTAGGGCTAATATCGAGCTAGCCGTGAGTCATACCTATCAGAACTCCTTCTGACTCAGTGAATTATTATCTCCATAATAATTCACTCGACTCATCGATTACGGACGTACTAGGCCACTACGTCGTAGTCCCCAAACGATACAGGGGAATCTAATCCATTAGACTTATCTGTCCTTAGTTATTATGTACCTATAGTTCCTCATCCATCTAATATCCCAAAGACCGTATACTAGGCATGGTGCTGTTAGACCTATATGGTTTCTACTCGAGTCTTGCTCTAATCAGATTCTCTCAGAGAACTCTTTCTCTCTCAATTCGAATAACCTTGGCCAGGAATTTATTTGAGCAAGAATACATGGGACATTCCTCTTATGACATCGAGAGTGGATGATCCTTTATTGACACTCAATAGCCCTCGTAAGATTGACTACCACTCCCAAAGATCGACGACTGTGCTAGATCTGGGACATCCAAACCTATAAGTCCGGTATCAAAAAGTGGAGCACTCATACAAGACATCCTTGGTATCTCAAGTCTAAGGACCAGATACACCATTGGGACTACGAAATCGCTATCTAATAATAAGGCATCATCAACCATCCAGCATTCCTTAAGCGGATCAATCAGTGAACTCATTCCTCAATGAGCACTTGTATTGTATCCCTAGTGTCCCTACACGAGCAGCTATGAGACCAACTGCATCCATCGTATGGACGGGTATACAACACACCAATCTGTCCTGTTATCTCGATATCCTACTCGAGTGGATTATTTAGGATCTATGTTTAAAGGCGAATCAGTCTCATTATTATGATCTCATCACGATCTGATTCCTATTACATAGATACAAGGACATCAATATATATATATATATATATATATATATATATATATATATATATATATATATATATATATATATATATATATATATATATATATATATATATATATATGTGTGTGTGTGTGTGTGTGTGTGTGTATAATAGTCAATATAAAGTAATAAAATACTAAAATATAATAAGCAAAAAGACTACTTGTCAAGTCACACATGCTATCACTCACGTGATTGGCTGGCTGGGCACATATGACTAGCAATATCCCACTTGACCTAAAGTCAATCACATATGTGTCTGATCTCCATCAGACTCCTGTGACGCTCAAAGACAATCTGAGACAACGACTTTGTTAGTGGATCTGTAATATTATCTTCCAATGAAACTCTTTCCACTCTTACATCTTCTCGGGTCACAATCTCTCTGATTAGGAGGAACCTCCTTAGAACACTTCTAATGAGACCTGGGTTCATTCACTTGAGCAATCACCCCATTGTTGTTACAATATAAGGAAATCGGCTCTTGACTACTTAGCACGACTCTCAGATCTGTGATGAACTTCTTCGCCCAGACTCCCTCATTTGCTGCCTATACTGTAGTAATATACTCCGCCTCTGTGGTCAAGTTAGCAGTAGTATCTTGCTTGGAACTCTTCCAGCATACTACTCCTCTATTCAGGGTATACACATACCGCAAATTCGACTTGCTATCATCGATATCAGACTGAAAACTTGGGTCCGTGTAGCCTTCAACCCTGAAGCTACTACCTCCATATACTAGTAAAAGATCCTTAATCTTTCTTAAATACTTAAGGATACACTATTTTGCTTTCGAGTGCTCCAACCTTAGATCCGCCTAATACCTACTCGTGACACTTAGAGCATGCACTATATCAGACCTGGTACATAGCATGACATACATGATAGACCCTATTACTGATGTATATGGTATCCTATCCATGTTTATCCTTTCTTTATGAGTCTTTGGAGACATACTCCTAGAAAGCGATATCTCATGTCTCATCGGTATGAGACTTCTTTTGAAATTTTTCATGTCAAACATTTTGACAATAGTGTTGATCAGGATGTCATCCACATTAACACTAAAAAGGTGATAGCGCTCCCACTTACCTTTTTGTTTTTTTATACACAAGACTCATCTTCAATCTTAACAAAGTTATAAGATCTGATTGCCTCATCAAATTTTAGGTTTTAACTTCGAGAAGCTTGCTTTAGTCCATAAATGGATCTAAGCAACCTGCATATCTTATCTGGGCAGTTTTTAGACATGAATCCATCGAGTTGTATCATATACACCTCCTCCTAAAGGTTCCCATTGAGGAATATGATTTTCACATTCATCTGCCAGATCTCATAATCATAGTGTACTGTAATAGTTAATAGAATTCAGATAGATTTTAGCATTGCTACGGGCCAGAAGGTTTCATCATAATCAACACCTAACCTTTGACGATACCCCTTAGCTACTAGCTTTGCTTTATAGGTCTTTACCTTTCTATCTACTCATCTTTTTCTTAAAAATCCATTTGTAACTAATGGGTACAATACCCTCGGGCGCATCAACTAGGTTCCAAACCTTGTTGGAGTACATGGAATCCATCTCAGAATTCATGGCTTCCTGCCACTTCCCGAAGTCTATACTCATAATAGCCTCCTCGTAGGTCTAAGGATCAATATCCTTAACATCCTCTCCTCTAATATGTCTTATATATCTCTCGGGAGGATGAGATACTCTGTCGGACCTACGTAAAGTTGGAACTTGTGTATTAGGTACTTGAACGGACTCGGGTTATAGAGTGGTGCTTGAGCTAGGTTCTCCAACCTCGCTCAACTCTATCGTGCTCCTACTGTTTCCACCAAGAATGTGTTCCTTCTCAAAGAACATCGCTCTCTTAGCTACAAAGAACTTTTGGTCCTTAAGATGATAGAAATAATACCCATAAGTTTTCTTGGGATATCCCACGAAGTTACACTACTCTGTCCTTGATTCAAACTTATCGGAGTTATGTCTTTTAACATGGGCATAGCATCCCCAAATCTTAATAACCTTAAGATCAGGCTTCTTCCCTTTCCAAATCTCATATGGTGTCAACACCACCGACTTAGTTGGAACTCTATTCAGAAGGTAAGCTACGGTCTCTAGGGTATATTCCCAAAATGAGATAGATAGGTTAGCGAAACTCATCATGGACCGTACTATGACAAATAGTGTATGATTCCTCTTTTCAGATACACTATTGAGTTGAGGTGTATAAGGAGGTGTCCATTGGGATAGAATCCTATAGTCCTTGAGGAACTAGATAAACTCTATACTTAAGTACTTACATCCTCGATCTGATCGAAGAGTCTTGATACTCTTTTTAGTCTAGTTCTCCACTTCATTCTTATACTATCTGAATTTCTCAAAGGCTTCGAACTTATACTTCATTAAGTACACATATCTATACCTTGAGAAATCATCAGTAAAGGTAATGAAGTAGGAGTATCCACCAATGGCATGAGTTGACATAGGTCCACATACATCACTATGTATGAGTTACAATAGCTCAGTGACTCTCTCTCCAATTCCACTAAATAGAGAGTTGGTCAGTTTTCCACGAAGTCAAGGCTCGCAAGTTGCATATGACTCATAGTCAAATGGATCTAGATATCCATCCTTTAGCAACTTTTGAATCCTTCCCTCATGGATGTGACCTAGCCTATAATGCCATAGGTATGCACTATTCATCTCATCTTGTTTCCTCTTAGACATACTTACATTCATGATATGTGGAGTAGTTTCTAGCATAAACAAACCATTATGCAATATTCCTCTTGCCAATCTCCTCGACTTTGCCAGAATTTATAATAAATTATAAATATGATAAGCAATACTCGTATCCAATACCAATACACTATCATAAAACTCTGACAATTGGATATTGATCATGAATGTACCTGAAGCTTCTCCAAACTTCTGTTTTGCTCTCTCTGCAAGGTACTCTTTGCAGTTCCTCTTTCAGTGCCCATCTTTGCCATAGTGGAAGCATTGGTCTTTGTCCTTTGCTAGGTCTTTCTTAGCAACCTTTGCTTTACTTGGTCTGCCCTTGCCCTTGCCCTTGCCCTTTTTAAGGGACTTTTCTGCTTTTGTATTCTTTCTGGTCTCACCAGTGTAGAGAACTGGCTTCTTCTTTTTGATAGTGCTCTCTGCCTCCCTCAACATATTGAGGAGCTCTAGGAGAGTCACCTCAAGTTTGTTTATATTAAAATTCATTATGAACTGTGAAAAGAAATCTGGTAGGGACTAAAGCATAATGTCCACACACACAAGTTATCTTCTAGGAGCATTCCTAGACCTGTGAGTTTCTCTATCCACTCAATCATCTTTAGGACATGGTTCTGAACCGATGTCCCCTCAGTCATCCTAGTGCGAAAGAGGCTATTAGATATCTCATATCGATGAGTCCTTCCATGTTCCTCAAATTAGACATATAGAAGAATGGATCTGGCATCCATCTTTTCATGCTATCTCTGTAACTCAGGAGACATGGAGCCCAACATGTAACACTAAGCAAGAGTGGAGTCATTAATATACTTCACGTAGCGAGCAATCTCATTCTCGCTTGCCCCTTCCTTGGGCGTAGGCATCATTGTATCAAGGACATATGCAATTTTCTCCGCCATGAGAACAATTCTCAAGTTGCGGACTAATTCGTATAATTTGAACCAGTGAGGTGGTTGACATCAAGTATGCCATGTAAGATATTTGAAAGCGATATTTTTTGAAAATAAAGGTGCAGCATAAATAAAAAATATGCAGATTTTACAGAAAATAAATAATCAAGGTATGAACTTCTATCTTAATATGCTCCCACTATTTTGCTAGTGAGTCATGCAACACCCTCAACACGTGAAATGAAAGTCTCTGGCAAACTTCTAGTGGGGATCAAGATCCAATCAGCATCTTAGTGTAACCTCGAGGGACTCGACCAATCACACTAAGCCCAAAAGGTAGGCAACTCTTGTCGATCACAACTCCTTGTGATTCCCGTCCTGTTCGGCCTCCAAATCACCATGGTCTTGAGGGACTCGACCAACCATGATGTTCGGTTAAGTCAACACTATCGTTACAAAATGAGTTTGATTCGATAATATACTCTCGAGGGACTTGACCAAGCATACAATGTCCTTAGGTTACTGGTGATATCTCTATGTTGTAGGCAAGATAACGAATCATGATATGGGTGAGCCTTAAGGAACACGACCAATTCAACCTACACCGGGAATTGGTCCCTACCTATAACGATGGAAGGCCACGTGAGTCAATCTAATTGTCTCATGTTTACTAACTTAATATTATCGAGAGAGGGGTTTGAAGTCTAAAATAGGAGGTAGTGGGGGTGTAAAGGTTCTCTCCTAAAAAAGGAGAATAGAGTTGTAAGAAGGAGGTTAGACTTCACCTATTAAAGGAAGACCGTTAGTGGATACCGATGGCCTCGACGGAAGAGGAATCGAGAGTGGATGTAGGTCACGACGATCAAACCACTATAAAACTCTATTTACATTTATATTTAAGCAATTTACCTTTACTGCAAACTACTTACTATTAGGAAAAGAGTCGGCACTAAGAGAGGGGTGAATTAGTGCAGCGATAAAAATTACGTTGGTTCAAAAAACTTTGTTACGATTAAATCCATTTCTGATTAAAAATCATTTCGTAAAGGTATTAACTTTAAAAGCATACAAAAGAGCATAGTGGATGTAAAGCAAGTAAAGTGGTTTATAGTACAGTAAATTGCATAAGAGAAATACAAACTAGATTTTTATAGTGGTTCGGTCATCGTGACCTACATCCACTTCGTCGATTCCTCTTCCATCGAGGCCACCGGCATCCACTATCGGTCTTCTTTTAATGGGCGAAGATTAACTACCCTTTTACACCCCTATTCTCCTTTTTACAAGTTTAGGAAACAACCTTTTACAATCCTCTTTTACAAGGTATCCCTCTCATACCTCCCTTAGAACTCTCTCTAAGCTTTGGGAGGAGGGAACTCAATTTTCTAAGGTTTACAACTTTAGAAGTACAGGGTTTTACTCAATATTTCTTGTTTATCTATACAGGAATAGCTAGGGTATTTATAGGCCCCAAATGGATTTAAATTTGGAGCTCAAAATTCAAACCCTTAAAATTTCAGGATACGAGCGGTACCACCGCCTACAGCCTGACACTGGGCGGTACCACCTCCTACAGCCTGACACTGGGTGGTACCACCTTCCAAAAAGTCTCGGAGATTAAGTTTGAGTGGTACCATCGCCCAGACTAGTGGTATCACCACCTGACAGTCTCGGAGACTATGCCACGACGGTTTCACTTGTTTGGTCACCGTTTGGGCCTTTCTCTTGGCCCAACATAGCCCAAACTTGGCCCAACTGTCCCCTAATTAGGTTGGCCCAATTATAATCCCTATTGTGTGCTAACTATAAATTTTAAGACATTTACTAAGCTAAATAAAGTCCGTAAGTCTACGTTTCTTCTAGCGATCTTCCGATGAACTTCCGACGATCTCTCGGCAATGTTCTAGCAGACTCCTGGCAAGTTCCTAGACTTCATGATGATCTTCTTGACGAGTTCTAATGAGCTTCTTTGGCAAGCTTTAGGACTTCTTGGTCAATTCCGATAGAACTTCCGACGAACGTCCGGACATCCGATGAACTCTCGAACTCACGAAATCGCGTTCTTAACTCTGAGACTTCATTTTGCTTTATTCCTTGCTATCATAGTTAATCCTGCACATGTAAAAATATACTTCGATCTAGACAATTATTACTAAGCAAGAATCATATAGTCCGACATGTCATTGGTCCATCGATGCTTCGTCCGATTCTTCGACGCATCGTCCTCTCTTGTGGCCTATTACCCAATCGATCAGTTGACCTCCGCAACTCGATATCCTTGGCATAATTTCCACTCTTCTTAGCCGGATGCTCGAATCCATGGTTTGAAGCCTTCTATCGATATGTCATTCGATCCTCCGGCTAGACGTCCAATCTTCTGACATGTTCCATCGGCCCAACATGATTCTTCTACTTTAATTGTCTCATCCTAATCGAAGCATCCTGCGTCACTCAAATGCAAATCAATTCATAAACACTTATCAATTGGTTTCATCATCAAAATCCGAGATTCAATAATCTCCCCCTTTTTTATGATGACAACCAATTGATGATGGAGTTGAAACAAACTCCCGGAGTTTAAACAAACTCCCCCTATTAATATGTCATATTGATAGAGACTCTTGGATTCAAAAATCCAAACAACATGTTATTATAAACTTATGCATAATATCATACTTCTCCTCCTTTGTCATCAACCAAAAGGAGAAGTGCAACTAGCAAGTGTTTTTAGACATCCAAGTTCAAATCATTGCATAATAAATCTCAAGTTTTATCATCATTATAAGCTAGCAAAAATTTTGAGTTTTATATCATGTAAGGCAAGCTAACAAGTTTGCCTCTTTTCATGATGTGCATGCTAGAAATCCTTTCTCCCCCTTTGTCATTAGCAAAAAGAAAGGAATAACAAAACAATAGTGCAATTCATTAATTTTCAAATTATGATAAAAATAAAGTGTCATTCTTATTTCAATGTCATAATTGAGATAAACCTTGAATTTAAATTTAATTCAAGTCAATTTTAATCATGATTCTCATACATGATATGCAATACATCATAATAAAATCATAAGTATTGCATGTTGTTGAATCTCGGATTTTGATGATAAAATAAATTAATGGGTTAATTGATCTAATCCATATTATTGAGTTAAGTGTGCAGGATTAACTATGATAACTAGAAAACATAAAGCAAGAATACCAGAGTCAAGTTCGATGGACGTTTAAGAGTCCGAAGAATCGTCGGAGATGCTGCCGGAACTAACCGAGAAGAAATCAGGAACTTGTTAAAATTTTTGGAAGTTCGCCGAAGAGATCGTCGGAGGTTCGCGGAGATCACCAAGAAGGCTCAGCTACTCATTGAAGTTGTCACAAGATCGGGAGCCTACTGGGAGTCCGTCGGAAGAAATCCGAGGGCATATCGGAAGTCCGCTGGAAGTTCGTCGGAAAGCTCGCTGGAACAAGACTCGACGGTCGCGGTTGAAAACTTGCTTGGGATGTTTTTAGTTATGTAGTTCACATGTAATTAGGATTAGGATTAAAAGATAATCCTATATCCTGGTTAGGGGCCAATTGGGCCCAAAATTAGACTTGGTTTGGGCTGAACTTAAAGCCCAACCAGTGAACCGAAGGGTCTGGCGGTGGCACCGCCCAACACCCGAGAGCCAAGCGGTGGCACCGCCCAACACCCGAGAGCCAGGTGGTGGCACTGCTTGGCTGGGCGGTGGCACCGCCAGCATCGGGAACCAAAGAGAATTCAAATTTTGGAACCCAAATTTGAATCCTCTTGAGGCCTATAAATACCCCTCAATTCTTAGCTGAGATTACAACTTTTTAAGTAGCAATAGATTGAGAAAAAAGTCTTAGAAAAGTCTTAGCAAGTCTTGTTTTCAATTTGCTAGAGTGTTCACCTCCTTCTTTCTTGCTGAAAATTTGTAAGAGTGTGAACCGCTTGTAAAAGGTTGTAAGAGGGGTATTTGTCCTTTCCCTTCAAGAGATTTGCTAGTGGAAGGTGGGAGCCTCATCGAAGAGGGCCTCGCAAGTGGATATAGGTCATTTGACCGAACCACTTTAAAATTGGCGTGATCTCTAGTTTGCATTTTCTTATTACTATTTACATTACTGCAAACCTTCTTACATGCTTTATTTCCTCATTACCTTTGCTGCACACCTTTACGAACATGCGTTCAAGTTAAGCTTTTCATGTTCGGTTTTTATCGTACGAAAGATTTGTCGAAACCAACGTTTTAATCCGCTGCACTAATTCACCCCCCCCCCCTCTTAATGCTGCTCCGATCCTAACACATGCATCATTTTTGAATTAGCTAGTAACTTTGCTTCCTAGAAAGTTTTTTCTCCTTGCAATTTGTGAGCTAGCAAATTTTACACATGAAAGTTGGCAAAATTTTTTACATCTTTTGGGATGAGCAAGCTTTTTACTTCTTCTTGAAGTATGCAAGCTAGCAAAATTTCTCCCCCTTTGTCATTGTCCAAAAAGAAGGGAAGAAAATAATTTTGTAATTCTTTTTTTCTTTACAATAATTTTTAAATCATGACAAAGGTAAATAACAAAGATGAAAAATAAGTCATGAATGTCAAAACAATTTTTTTATCATGAATATTTCATCGTTGCATGCATCAATATCATAAGTTGAAGTATTGCATGCATAATACCAAATCACCATTCATAATTACATCAATATTCTAATCATTATTTCAATCATCAAAAAATCAAGTCATAAATGTCAAAATCATAGTATTGCATGCATTTATATCATTACATGAAGAATATCAAGAAGAACTTAGTGATGAGATATACTTCATGAATACAAGGAATTTTACATAGTAATCATATCATGAGAGATAAAATATCAAAGATCATGAAGACAAATTGTGAGTATCAAGAGACATATTATGATTCTTTTTGGATAACTCAAATAGCGAAAAGAAAGAATCATAGTAGACAATCTTGATTTATAAAAAGAATTTTCAAGTTATAATTCTGAGAAATCAAGAGAAACCATGATTCATTTTAACAAATCTCCTCTTAAATAAATAACGAAAAGAATTCTTAGAAGATCATGATATAGATAAAATTCATTCAATCTTATAGGAGAACAAGATATTAATTCATGCATATAAAATCTCTTAATTCATTATGAATCATAAAAATTGCAATTCCAAAAAATCATGATTCATTTAGAAAATTTTCTTCTTTTGTAAACGATAAGAAGAAACATGAGAGTTCAAAGATCAAGATCTTGATTCATAAACGATTTCAAGTTATAAATCATGAGAAATCAATATCATGATTTCAATAAAATCCATTAAATTTAAATCATTTTCATAATCTATGAGATTCACAAACGCATAATATACATGGATTCATTAATGAAAAATCAAAATCAATTTCATGGTTCAAAAAATTCATAACATAGGAATTGAGAAATTTTCAAGAAATGTATTCCCCTTTTATTTCATACAGGCATGCCTTTGCTAAATAAAAACATTCATCACCGTTTTAAAACCAAAAAATTAAATTTCATCACGACAAGGATCAACAAGTCATAAATCACAAAAATCATCATGCATAATTTTGAAATATAAACTCATTAAGCATGATCATTATGCATCATTACTTTGGGCATGATACCAAAACATAGTTTCAAGTTTTCAAGATATAACATGCATAATTTCAAACTATAAACTCATTAAGCATGATATCAAATCTCTTAACATTTTCATTAAGACATTAAGTATGGCTTCATTGAACATAATGTTGAATGCTTCTTAAAGATATCTAATCTTCTTTAGTTTCAATTTGTATGATTGACTTTATATTAGCATGGCCAAATATTTGTTCTTATATCAAAACCATGCATCATGTTTAAAATCGAAAACCAAGGACATGATTCATCACAAAAATCATCAAGCCTTCCATACAAAAGCTATCATGTATAACTTCAAAATCTCATGCATAGAATAAAGTCATCAAGCATTATACCAAAACTTTTATTAAAAACAATAAACATGATTTCATTGAGTGTTTTCAATCAAAGTCGAAAATCAATACGGAAATCAATATGATACACATTATTATTTTTTTAAACAAAAGATTTGATTTATCATTTGATTTTTCTTTTTATGTGTTTCATTTTATGTGATTGATTTTATATAAGTATGCTCAATTTTTTCATATGAAAACCATCCAACAAAACTCGAAAAGCAATACAAAATCATCACAATACACATAATTGTTTATACCATATAAGAAATTAATCACTAGATTTAATTCTAACATTTTATTGTATTTTCATAAAATATGTAATTGTCATTATCATTTTCAAAATTACTAGAAAGATAAGCATGATCCTAAAACTTTGAACATTTTCATGCAAAAAAATATATATATATAATTTTTCTAAACTAAATTAAAAATAACTTATGAAAAGCATCATGTAATTTCAAAATAAATTAAAGGAGTTTCATTTAAGTTGTTTACCTTATTGTCGAAAACTATTAAGGCATAGTTTGTCACCTCGCCTTTGTTGGATTGTCCTTCATCTTCGGATGAGCTCGTTTCGTCTAAGATTGCTTCCTTCTTTTTGCATTCATAGCAAGTAGTTATATTCTTTTTAAATTTATTTTTATTCTTTAATTTTTTGTTTCATGAACTTTTTAAATTTCAATTTGAGAAGTTCAAGTTCACCATTACTTAAGCTTATGCTCGAGTGGTCTTCGATTGTTCTAAGTCCAAAATCCTTTCTATTATTTAGAATGTGGTTTTCAAGTTCTTCACGTGCATTGCACATCATTTCATAGGTCATCAAAGACCCTATAAGTTCTTCAATTGGTAAATGGTTCAAGTTTTTTTATTTTTGAATAGCCATTACTTTTGAATCTCAACTCTTATTAAGAGAACGTAAAATTTTGTTTACAAGTTCAGAATCCAAAAAACTTCTACCAAGTGTTTTTAAACCATTAACGATATCCGTAAAACTGGTGTACATGTCAACAATGGTTTCATTTGGCTTCATTCGAAAAAGTTTAAAATCATGCATTAAAAAGTTGATTTTCGAATCTTTAACTTTGCTAGTGCCTTCATGTGTGAGTTCGAGAGCGTGCCATATATCGAAAGTCGTTTCGCAAGTAAAAACCCGATTAAACTCAGTTTTATCTAAAGCGCAAAATAGAGCGTTCATAGCTCTAGCATTTAAGGAAAAAAAAGCTTCTTCTCCAAATCATTACAATGGTTCATTGAAAGAGAAGACTTTTGAAAACCTCTTTCGACAATATTCCATAAGTTCAAATCAAAAGAAAGCAAGAAAACTCTTATTCGAGTTTTCCAATATATGTAGTCCGTCCCATTGAACATGGGAGGATGAATGAGAGAATGACCCACTTGAAAGTCAAAAATAACTATTTCACTTGGGTGTTAAACTAAATGAGAAATACGAGGCTCTGATACCAATTGTTAGGAAAAGAGTCGGCACTAAGAGGGGGGTGAATTAGTGCAACGGTAAAAATTACGTCGGTTCTAAAAACTTTGTTGCGATTAAATCCATTTTCGATGAAAAACCGTTTCGTAAAGGTATTAACTTTGAAAGTGTATGGAATAGCATAGTGGATGTAAAGCAAGTAAAGTAGTTTGCGGTAAAGTAAATTGCATAAGAGAAATACAAACCATATTTTTATAGTAGTTCGGTCGTCGTGACCTATATCTATTTCATCGATTCCTCTTCTATTGAGGCCATCGACATCCACTATTAGTCTTCTTTCAATGGGCGAAGACTAACTACCCTTTTATATCCCTCTTCTCCTTTTCACAAGTTTAGGAGACAACCTTTTATAACCCTCTTTTATAAGGTATCCCTCTCACACCTCCCTTAGAACTATCTCTAAGATTTGTGAGGAGGAAACTCAACTTTCTAAGGTTTACAACTTTAGAATCATATGATTTTGCTCAATATTTCTTGCTTATCTATGCAGAAATAGCTAGGGTATTTATAGGCCCCAAATGGATTCAAATTTGGAGCCCAAAATTCAAACCCCCGAAATTTTAAGGTACGGGTGGTACCATCGCCTACAGCCTGATACTAGGTGGTACCAGTGCCTAAATAGTCTTAGAGATTGAGTCTGGGTGTTACCATCGCCCAGACTGGTGGTACCATCGCCTGATATAGTCTCGGAGACTGTGCTATGACGGTTTCACTTGTTTGGTCGGGCCTTTCTCTTAGCCCAATACAACCCAAACTTAGTCCAACTATCCCTTAATTGGGTTGGCCCAATTTTAACCCCTATTATGTGTTAACTATGAATTTTAAGATATTTACTAAGCTAAATAAAGTCCATAAGTCTAGGTTTCTTCCAGCGAGCTTCCGGCGATCTTTCGGCGAACTTTCGATGATCTCTCGGTAATGTTCCAGCGGACTCCCGGCAAGCTCCTGGACTTCATGATGATCTTTTTGGCAAGTTCTGATGAGCTTCTTTGGCAAGCTCTAGGACTTCTCGGTCAATTCCGATAGAACTTCTAACGAACACCAGACATCCGGCGAACTCTCGAACTCCCAACGAAATCGCATTCTTGACTCTGGGACTTCATTTTGCTTTATGCCTTGCTATCGTAGTTAATCCTGTATATATAAAACACACTTCAATCTAGACAATTATTACTAAACATGAATCATGTTGTCCGGCATGTCATTGGTCCATCGACGATTCGTCCGATTCTTCAATGCATCATCCTCTCTTACGGCCTATTGCTCAATCGGCCAGTTGACCTCCGCAACTCCGATTTCCTTGGCGTAATTTTCGCTCTTCTTAGCCCAATGCCCGAATCCATAGCCCGAAGCCTTCTGTTAATACGTCATCCGATCCTCCGGCTAGATGTCCAATCTTCTGACATGTTCCACTAGCCCAACATGATTCTTCCTGTTTTAATTGTCTCATCCTGATCGAAGCATCCTGCATCACTCAAAACGTAGATCAATTCATAAACACTTATCAATTTGTTTCATCATCAAAATCTGAGATTCAACACTTACTTGTCTATTGCTTCTATTGCTTTCACTACATATGCGAACAAGATTTCAAGTTATTTTTCCAAGATCGGTTTTAATCATACAAGAATATTTTTCAAACCGACGTGATTTATCCATATCACCCCATTCTTAGTTCTAACTTGATCCTAACACTCCATCATATGAATAGGTATATAGTACAATAGTATATATGGTTATATCGATGTCGCTCTCGAGTAACATATGATCAGAATTATTTAGGATTTATTTTTAAAGGCGAATCAGTCTCATTATCGTGATCTCATCACGATCTGATTCTCATTGCATAGATCCATGTACATCACAATATATATATATATATATATATATATATATATATATATATATATATATATATATATATATATATATATATATATATATATATATAGAAAATATCATAATAATAATTAGCAAAAAGAGTCTGTATCATATCACAAATGTCATCACTCACATGATTAGCTTATAAGGCATCTATGACTAGCACTAATAAGAGCCAATGAGAGATTATTGGGTAGAGATCTACTAATTCAAGAGGCTTAGGTAGTTAGATGGAGATCTAGTATCTAATAGGGCAGGATCCATTATGATTAGGTTGATAGGGGGACCTCTATAAATAAGAGGGAACTGAATGGCCATAGGCTAAACTCATTTTGGCTGCTACCTTCTATACTCCTCGCTCCCTCTCCTCCTCAGCTAACAACCCCTGTTTGGGGCGTGTGGATAGCAAGAAGGGCCGACCCCTTCTTGATCGCATGGTGCACATGAAAAAAGAGGATTATGCAATAATTTATGGATCACTACTAAAGAAGAAGACAGTTGATCTCCTTTATCCTCTCCCACAGATCTATATGATTTCAAAGATATGCAATTTACTTAGGTAACACATCTTTCATATACATGTAATTTTTTGATTTTGTGATTTTTGCATACCAATCTTCGCACAACGATAAAATCTTTTTCTATAGAAAATCTATAATTTTATTTTTTATTTTTCCGCTGTGTATGTAACGATGTCCTAGATTTTTCAATATCATATAGTACCATCACTTAGGCCTAGCCTTACCATCGGCCCAAACTAGTTTATGCCACTAGTTTGGTCATCTAATAGGTCTAGTTTGGACCAACTTTAAGCCCAATAGCTTTTATGATAAGTTATCTTTATTTCGACTTAATACCAACTCAAACTAATTTAACATGACCTTGATCAAGACCTTGATAAATCAACAACTCATCTAGTACTTATAAAAAAAAACAACTCATCTAGTACATTTTCGAAGTTTTTGACATGTTGTCCACTATTTCGTCGTATCATCCAATTTTTCATCACTTTGTCCGACATATCGCTCTATCCTAAGACATATCAACTTTGCCACATTCAATCATTTAATATGATATTTGATTCTTTCAATATAATATCCTAACACTTTAGCACGAAGTTCATTCTCTAACATATGGATTAATCCTTGACTTGATGTTTAATTTTTATCATTACATTTTTTAGGTACAACATCTGATATATGGGACATCTGTCTTTGATGGTCTAAGTCTATAATCAAATATCTCATATTTATCTTAAAAATATATTAATTTATCAAATTTATCTATTAAATTTATCATTAAATTTTAGAATTTAATATTCCCCCTCACGAGGGAAACCAATAAAAAAAAAAATTGAAGAGAGAAGATAGCTTCCGTGAACAGCTCCTGTACCAAAAGGGCGCGAAACTGTGTTGGAAGCGTCGCATATTGGATCCGACTGGTGTTGAGTTGAGGTGACCTACTGGGCTAAAACAGGCTATCGATTTTGACCCCGCGACATGTAGGCCAGGTCATCGTTCTCACTGGAGGATGGGTCTAAAACCCTAGTAGGCGAAGCAGAGGTGGTCAGAGTAGGTTGGGGATGGGCAGAGGAAGAACAAAAGCTAGTTTTGTGACTGACCTGGCCACATTTGAAGCAAATGTTTAGCAAGTTTTCAAATGCCACCAATTGGAAAAACTGAGACGGGCCCTCCTTGATCCAAAGACCTTAAGGAAGGGGACGAGACAAGTCAAAAAGGATGCAAACCGTCACAAATTTACCTCTCGTATGTGAGAGGGTGACTTTCATCTATCTTGAGGAATTGTCTTATTTTGGAAGCTATTAGATAGAGAATGTTGGGGCTAAAGCATTTATAGAGGAAGGCCAAGGAACTGAATTTAGGTAGAGATTATTTTTATTTTTTTCTAAGAGAGGTTGAAAAGTAGGCTTTCAAGGGATTAGAGTCGAGGCTCGTCCTTTGATAAACCAAAGTCTACCAAACAAGACATGGAGTATTTTTGTTTCCAAATTGAAGCGAACAAAAAAAAAGAAACCATTTGCAAGGTCGACTATCAGAAATTAAGAGGGTAAGCCCTAGAGCTTACGGAGAGAAGTTCGTAGAAAATCTAAAGGAGGGATTTTGCCTAGAAACTTACTATGGAGGGGGAGTTTCTCATCGATTTTTGGTTAAGGGATAGTTCCGCAAGGTCAAGCTTGAGGAATAGGGAGGATTGAGACTAAATTCTCTATAGTTTGGTCTCTAGAGTGGGATCTGGGCGCCAGGCACCCACCCCATGAGCTCTCTGGAAGAGGCCACCCCACAAAGTTGGGTTGGACGGCTCCACAGAGGACGAGATGTGGGGAAGAGAGTCGATCGAGCCTTACGGAAGTACAATCGAGTCGGAGGCAATCGAGACAGCAACCTGCTTTGGGTGAGAGGAACCTAGTTTCGATCCATGAAGAGCGATGGGTGGGGAGTGCTTTAGACAACACACCAGATGGTGGGGGATCTCTTTGTGCTAGAGGAGCATAGGATGACGAGGAAGGCCGATTTGGAAGAGGGGCAAAGGGAGTGGGGTCGGGGGGTCTCATCCGTTGGTACATCTATTGTTATGCACCGTGTTGTGTTTGTTTCTTTCCTTTATTCATATATTGAATGAGCATGTTACATAGATAATGATTATATGTGTATACGAGCTAAATTACATGAGATTGACACATAACCATTGTATCTTATTCCTTGAACATGAATTTCATAAGAATTTGTAAGCTTATCAAATGATTTATATTATTTCAGAGTATTTATTACACAAAATTTCAATACAAATTTAATTTATGCTCTTTTATCATAATCACTGTGTACGGAATTTTCATGATGAAATAATTGGTGTTGTTTCATTAGTATTATATTTTGTTATTGAAGTTATACTTATGAGTTTGAGATTCTATGGTATTTCTGACTCAACATGTTGCTAAAATTTTCAGAGTAATTACATCCCAAGAAACTTTAATATCAATTGTTATGATGGATATGAAATTTATATAGAATATATAACTAAGAAAAACCCAAAAAGAAAAGAAAGCTAGCTCTGTATTATGGACGAGAAGTGAGTTTTTGGGGATTCATCCAAATGGTAACAATTCGACTTCTACAAATGGTTTAGTAGAACGTGAACATTCGGTATTTCTTTTTCTTTCTTCGTTTACTCCCTCTCTTCACCTTTTCTCTTCTGCATTGTTTCTTTCGAACTCCCTTTTTGTCTTAATTTTGTTTCGCAATCTTCTGAAATTAATTCTTTCTGTTGAGAACTCCCTTCAGTTTGCTTCCAACGAGGAAGAACAGAAGAGAAAAACACTGGCAATAAATTCCTTGACTAAATATGTATTCACTAACAAATTGTTTGCATCAATACTGCCATAATTCTGAATGCAAATCAATCAAGTATTATTGTGAAATTTTGGTCCTCCTGAATTGAAGTTACATACATACATACAGCACTGCACTGCACTGCACTGCCTGGTTTCGCGCGCTTGCACCCAACAAATTAATGCACAAAATGTATGACGAAACCAAAACAAAAGAATGCCAAATTCCCACTACTTGGGTTCAATCCTCGCTGAGTACGCCCCGCTGTACTCAAACGCGCTGCTGCTCTCCTCGTTTCTACTTTTCATGTTGTCATGATAGGGATGACGAGGAGCTCCCATCGCTTTCCCAAATTCTGTGGCCGACGAGGATGCGGAGCTCGGCTGCGTGTTCAATCCATTACTCTGCAGTATTGTCTCGATTTCCTTCACCACCTCATTCATCGTCGGCCGGTCGGCAGCTGATTCCTCCACGCAACGTATCGCCAACCGAACAAACCTCCGAAGCCCTGTGAGGTTTCCCACGTCTCGTATAGCAGGATCCATCATCTCCCTGAGGCCGTAGTACTCTTCGTCGTAGTTGTCGACCGCATTCCTAATTTCGCGGACGATGTATTTGCCCTTCTCTATTGGTTGCCTGGCTGTGATCAGCTCAAGCATGACCACACCAAAGCTGTACACATCACTCTTCTCCGACAGCTGCTGAGTCATGTAGTACTCTGGATCCAGGTAACCCTGCAATAGTTGAACCAAGCGATGCATTAGCTGAGCTGAGAGATGCAAAAGTTTGGTGAATGCATGGGAAATAGTTCAGAGACGGACTCTCACCAACGTTCCTTTAACTTGGGTGGAAACATGTCCCTTTCCGCTGTCCGATACTAGTTTTGACAGGCCAAAATCTGCAACCTTTGCATTCAAACTTTCATCCACAAGGATATTGGTGGACTTGACATCTCTGTGAATTATGGGTGGATCAGCTAACTCATGAAGATAAGCTAATCCTCTGGCTGAGCCCAGTGCGATTCGTAGTCTCTTCTTCCAATCCAACTGTCTGCCACTTCTCCCTGCAGATTACGAGAGAAAAGGAAGGCCAGGTTATTAATGGTAGATGATTGGATCAGGTTCCTTTGAGAAGTGGCCGTGTTGCAGACCTGTCAAGTTCTCCCTTAATGTTCCATTGGGAATGTATTCGTATACCAGCATCTGTTCCCCTTGTTCGAAACAAAAACCTACAAGGTCTACCAGATTTTTGTGGTGAACCCTAGAGAGCAGTTCGATCTCTGTCTTGAATTCTAGCGCTCCTTGCATGGATCCTTGCTGCGCCCTCTTGATTGCAACCATCTGCCCACTCGAAAGAATTCCTCTGTAGACCTGGAAAAGAAGTCACAAAGTTCATTGCTTTCTCCTTGGTTCAATCTTTTCTCGAATGAATTCAGGCAGAAAGTTTTCTTTAGAGAACCATTGATGTAGTTGTTGATTGATGTACCTTTCCATAGCCCCCAGAACCGATTTCATTGGCGTCTGAGAAATTGTTGGTGCATTTCTTGATCTCGTCGAAAGGAAACCATCTTGCTCCTTTGAGTTGCGGTGCGCTACCATCGTCTTTACCACCGGCTCCCCATGAAGCTGCAAAGTCGAGGAAACGTCATCTATGGTGCCATCCAACACTATTACTTACCTAACATCTTGTTCACAATCTCCTGCTGGGAAAGGAAAATTACCGAAAGGCCTGCTCTGTTCAATAGCTCTTTTAGCCTTTTGCTTTTGTAGATAGGCATAGATCCCAACACAAACAAGTCCAATAACAAGTATGATGCAGCCGGCGGCTATTCCAGCAATAGCGCCTGTACTTATTGTCGTCTTTCCACTCTTCCCACCTGTGAATATTAAGTTACTTCAGCAAATTTAATCCACAACAAGGCAGCGTTCAGGTTCGAAGTCGGAGGAAGTGTGGATTGATACCTGAGAAGGTGTACGGGAATGCTAGGAAATAATATGGTCCAAAAATGTCAGGAGGTTTGTAGGTTTGGTTGCTCAGATAAAACCCAATTCTTTGGATCTCTGACCGGTTGAAGTACATTCCACTCGAAGGGAACAGCGCCAGGTTGAGTTGAATGTAGTTATCACTGTTGAGGAAGAGGTCGGAAATGTATACGGAACTTGGAGCAAGTCCAAGTTTAGTCCGCAGACTCGTCTCCAGCTCTTGGAACAAGGTGGCATTCGTCAGATCTCGGAAGGAGGGTGCTCTGAAAACCATCAATCCTTGATATGGATAGGCACAGGAACAGCTCCGAGGGTTAAGTTTCTGCTCCGAGGAGCATGATGTAGAACCACCGCAATTGGCTAAACTGGTGGAGTACGGCGTTTCTGCTTGTTGCTGCAGGAGGCAATAACTTTTGGTGTTTTCGGCGGAAGAACTGCACAGAGGATTTCCATACAGTCTGCAGTTGTCGAGCAACAAAAGAGAAACATGAAATCATGCTTGCGTATGAGTCCGTGAAGAATACGAAAGAACTTTTCGAGATGAACTCACATTAGAGTTTTGGTGAAACTGGATGTTAGCACGACCTCATCGATGGAATTGTTCCTGAAATTTACTAGCTGTAGTTGTGGACTGATGATGCTGCCCATGTTCAGTGTACCATTGAATCTATTATTATCAAGCAACCTGTTGAATGTATGAGCTGATGAGATTTCTATACGAGGGGAATGCTAGAAGAAATGTTCCTTATAGGATTCGATTGGAACTTGTTAATGAACTCACACTTGCTGCAATTGAGGCAAGCTGAATAAACCTTGCGGAATTTGGCCAAAAAGCCCTCCAGATTCTATGACTCTGCAAATGGACCAACAATGATGTCTCAGCTCCCTTGACTTAATTCCAAGCAAAAGCGCAGAATGTGGTAAGGAGACTCACAAGGTGGTGAGAGATTCTACTGTGGTGAACCACCCCGGAGCTTCTGAAGGACTGAAGGAGTTGTTGCTCAAGTCACTGTACCACACATCAAGCAAGGGATAAGTCGAGGAAGTTTATGTTGGTCGGTAGCAGAGCTACACAATGGTTGCTTACACATAATTGAGGTTGTTCATTCCTGTCAGATTCGGCAGCGATCCAGTTAATTGATTGTTTGCCAAGTTCCTGCAAGAAAAGGAAACAGCGAGTGTGTCAGCAGCCCGTGATGGATTCGCCGCCAATGATATCATCACTTACAGTTCATTGATGCTTGTGAGATTGTTAATGTCGGATGGAACAGGACCTCCCAAAGCATTATTGTCAAGCCGACTGTTGGAAGAAGAAGATAGCACAGCACGTGAGATCAAAAGATTCCAACCCTTCAAGCGGTCGATAAAGAAAGGCAAAGAAAACATCATCAGTCCACGTCACTTACAGAACCTCGAGCGTTTTCACCAGTTGTACCGAGGATGGAATCGGACCAGTAAATTTATTCGAGTCGAAGAGTCTGCCAGAGATCACGATTGCAGTCCTTTGAAACTAATGGGAGGCGATCAGTACAAAAGACTCAAAATCCAAACTTACATGTGTATCAGTGTCATCTCGGAGCTGAAGAGTTGTTCTGGAATTTCTCCTGATAACTGGTTCTTGTTGAAGTGACTGCGAATCAACCGGAACAGTAACTCGTATCATTTATTCATCATGTTCTGGTCAACCCAGTTGCAACGCACAACCAGATTAATCCTTCTCTTCGATGGAAGTAGATTGAGCCATTACTTACAAGTGCTTGGTGTTGAGGAGCCGGTCCAGGCCCGGTGTCGCGTTGACCGAGATAGGGAGAGATCCAATCAACTGGTTGTCTGCCAGATCTAGCCAATACAGATTAGAGAGGAGACCCAGTGAAGCTGGAATCCTGCCGCTGAACTTGTTTGAATTCAGAGCCCTGGCGAGTTTGATTGATAGCCAATTATGACATTCGAAGAACAACGATGGAATTGTGTAAAACAAAAAGGGAACGCTTACAAGAAGGAGAGCAGTTTCAAGTTGCCTAATTCCTCTGGGATTTTGCCATTGAAGCTACAGCCAGCCAAGATCCTGGTAAGTGGAACAACACAAGTATCAGCCAATTCATTACGTGTCAAACTAATAGGAATCGGTTTTCAGTATTTGGGAGTCCGTTCCGTGCTTACAAAGTGGTGAGCTTCTTCAGGTTCCCAATATTTGGAGTGAGTAGCCCACCGAGATCTCCGTTGTACGACAGATCCCTGCAAATAGATGTGCTATTAAGTGAGATTTATGCATACTACTGAAAATGTTGCAACGTCATTTGCAATCACAGGTTTAATCAGAATTTGGTTTAGGAGAAGACAACGTACAAGGATTGCAACTCCGTGAGTTGGCTTATGTCGCTGCTTAATGTACCTTTGATTCCCATCGTGGACAGTCTCCTGCAATGACCACAGCTTAAGCATATGGAAGGGAGATCTCGACAAGGAGGTCAGGTTTGCAGCAAACTCACAGTGAGGTCACCCTGGAGGCGTCGCAGAAAACTCCTTCCCATGGCGAACCACAGGGATCACTCGACTGCCCCCACGTTGGTGGAGCATCCTTCCAATCACTCAGCATGGATCGCAGAGCGGCAGCTGCACATTTCTTTCTCATCAACATAAGAAATCAAAGAGGAATGTTTTCTGCAATCCATTCTGAGAGTTCATACGACCAGAGAAGATGCTGCAGCAGCACGAGAACTTACCATCCTGGGGATCGGTGTCGCAGGAACCAAGACGAAGATGACCTGTAAGGATCATGAACACGAGCAAAAGGCCGGAGACGGTGCCCATGTCGGAAGGCCAGCGAAGTCACCGGCGAGTGATCGATCACCCTCGATATCACAAGGCCTCGGTTATGTCAGATCCAACAACCATAACCCGCAATAATTCTCCTCTCTTTTCCACGCCTTAGTAGCTGAGGAACAATTGATGAAGATGGAAGGAAGGTTGGACTTGTCTTGGAAGCCATTCTATCATGTGAAATAAGATCGATTTGATTCCCTAAGCACCATGCAAGAATGAGGTAATGGGGATTGGACTCGTTGCCATTTCTCGGGGTTTGAACAAGGAAGCTGCGCGTGCTGTTTGAATGGTTCCAGGGGTGTTTCATCTATTTGTTATCGTTGAATGGGTGGTTGGGTGGAGGACCCCGCTATGAACAATTCTTCCCTGTCACCCAATAACTTGTACCAACTGCCTCTTTGCAAATGGATATAATCTTGTTTAGTTGTTGGAAAGAAGCAATCGGAAGAGTTGCCAGATGAGCGCAGCATTCTCTGCACTGACTTGGTAAAAGTCAACTCTTAGCAGCTGGCTCCTAGTTGGTCATATTTGCGTCGGTCAACGCCTGGGGGGTGGTCTTATTAATTCAGGATAAACACAAAGCACAAGAAACTGCTGAGGCCATCATCAAATGAAAGATTCAATCTCCTCTCTTTGACCACTCTTCTCTAATTTCTTTTTAATTTTTTTTGACGGACGATTTTTCTACAAAAGTTTTTTTTTAAAGTTTTTTTTTCAAAAGGTGCCCTTCTTTTAGTTTTCCTGGACAATGTCCTCTAATTTAAAAAAATCTAAAATACCCTTTATCAATTCTTTCTATTAATTTTTTTCATTAGTTTTAAACCAATACGGTGCTTTTATTTAGCTCATCTATAGTATATTTTAATAATATTTTTATTAAGATATTAAAAATAAAAAATTATTAAAAAAATACTATAAATGACATCATATTATATCTATTATTTGTCATTACTCGTAGACCATTACGATACCATATTTTTAAGTTTGTAGTTAGTTTAATTAAGATTATGAGTCGATTTAGATCATATACGATGTTTTTAAGTAGGATTTGTAGTGTTTTTATTATGATTATTAAAATATTAAAATAAGTTAATTTTTATTTATATTTGGGTGATATTATTTTTAAATTATTATAATTACCTATTTAGATCCTACTATGATATATTATATGATTTCTGATGTGTTTTGACTCCATTTGACTCACTTATAGTGTTTTCTAATAACATTATAGTATTTTAATTGTGGTATTAAAAATATTATAAAACTATTAAAAATAAATATTTTAAAGTTACTAGAAAAATACTATAATTATCATCATATTGTATCTTTTTAGTTGTTATTGTTCATACGCCATTACGGTACTAAATTCTCAGGCTTGAAGTTGATTAGATTGATATATTGAGTCCATTTATATCATTAAAATATTTTTAAAATAATCTTTTTATTGTGGTGATCAAAACACTATAATGAATGGGAATAATATAATCAACTTTCTTAGGGCAATTTGAATACCATTTGAATTAAGATGCAACGTTTATGTTTATGAAAAACCAAAAGAACAAGCACCTTTTATGAAAAGCTCAAAAAAGATTTTTAAAAGGAAAATCGCCGTTCTCTCATTCCAAAATTATATGGAAGGATTTCATGATTATATGGGGATGGAGATTTCTTGAATAGACATCAACACATATAATGCGAGACATTTTTTTTTGTTTTCGGATTTTTGTGTGATAAGTATAGAATTTCTAGATTTTGAGAAATATATCTATTATTTATCATTTCAAGATTTCAAAATTATTTATTATTTTTTATGATATATATATTGTTGAATCTCGGATTTTGACGATAAAATCAATTAATGAATTTATGATCTAATTTATGTTTTGTGTTGTGTAAGACTAACTTCAATCAGAAAAGACAAATTGATTAAAGCAAGAGGAATCAGATGTTGGGTCGGAGTGAAACATGTTAGAAAATTGGACGCCGAGCTGGAGGATCAATCAATGTGCCGATAGAAAGACTTCGTGTCGTGAGTTTGAGCATCGGTCGAAGGACCGAACATTGCACTAAGGAGATCGTAAGTTACGAGAGGTCAACATGCCGATTGGGCAATACGCCAAAGGAGAGGACGATGCGCCAAAGGATCGGACGAAATGCTAGATGAACCAATGACATACCGGATAGCATAAAATTCTAACCTTATAATTAGTTGATTTAATTAAGTTGGTTTCGAGTGTAACCATACCAACTCAATTAAGGGCCTATTGGGCCTGATTGAGACTGTTTTGGGTCAAGTGGAAAGCTCATTCGGTCACCGAAGGTTAGTAAGAATTACTTATGAGCTGAAAAAATCAAGAACATATTTTTTCAGACTGTCAAGCGATGGTATCGTCTAGTGTCAGTGCTGGTACCTCCCAACATAGTGTTAGGATCAGAGCGACACTAAGAGGGGGGGGGGTGAATTAGTGTAGCAAATTAAAACTTGTAAGTTTGAAAATGATTTCGTAAATGCATAGAGATTTCGATTCGAAAAGAATGACTTGGTAAAAGTAGCTCGAGTAAAGTAAGGAGATGAAAACCAAAAGCTTACTGTAAATAACGGTTTCAAAAAGGTAAACACTCACACATTCAAGGAACACACCAATTTAAAGTGGTTTGGTCAAATGACCTACATCCACTTGCGAAGCCTTCTTTGATGAGGCTCTCAACTTTCACTAGTAAATCGCTTTGAAGGAGAAAGACAAATACCCCTCTTACAACCTTTTACAAGTGGTTTATACTCTTACATATTTTCAAAGGGAAAGAGGGAGGTGAACACTTAAGCTATTGAAAATAAGACTTGCTAAAGACTTTGCTAAGGCTTTATCTCAATCTCTAACTTCTCAAAGGTTGTGTTCTCTACTGAGAATTAAGGGGTATTTATAGGTCCCAAGAGGATTCAAATTTAAGCTCCAAATTTGAATTGCTTTTGGGTTTTTCGGTGCTGGCGATGCCACCGCTTGTCAGTGTCTTACACTGACAATGTACTGGCGGTGCCACCGTCAGAATTCTCGGGTTCTGGGTGGTGGCACTGCCTAGTCCGACGGTACCACCACCCGATCTTTCGGGTTCTGGGCGGTGCCACCGCCCAGTCCGACGGTGCCACCGCTTGACCTTACGGGTCACTAGTTCGGCTCCTAATTTGGCCTAAACCAGTCTATCTTAGGGCCTAGTTGGCCCCTAACCAGGTTATAGGATTAACCCTTAATCCTAACCCTAATTACATACAAACTATGAAATTAAGATATAATCCTAAGCAAGTTTTTAACTGACAATGTCGAGTTTTCTTCCGGTGAGCTTTTCGACGAACTTCCGGCGGACTTCCGATACACCCTCGGATTTCTTCCGACGGACTCCCAGCAGGCTCCTGGTCTTATAGTGAGTTTAGTGAGTCTTTAGCAAGTAGCCGAACCTTCTTGGTGATCTCCATGAACCTTTGACGATCTCTCTGGCGGACTTCCGAAAACTTTGGCAAGTCCTCGATTTCTTCTCGGTTGGTTCCAACAGCATTTCCAACGAATCTTCAGACTCTCGGCGGACTCTCGAACACCCATCAAACTTGACTCCGGTAGACTTGCTTTATTTTTTCAAGCTATCGTAGTTAATCCTGCACACTTAACTCAATAATATGGATTAGATCAATTAACCTATCAATTGATTTTATCATCAAAATCCAAGATTCAACAATCTCCCCCTTTTTGATGATGACAATCAATTAATGATGGAGTTAAATATAACTCCCCCTATCTACATGCCATATAATGAGAAGATAAAAACTCTTGAATTCAATCTCTTTGAATTCAAGCCTAAACCAATAAGTTCTATCCGTTGAACTTATCGTTATTTTCTATAAGCATGAGCAAATACGAAACTTTGTATTTCTCATAATTTCAAGTTATGAAAATTATTTTCAAGTTAAATGATAAAAAGCAATTATCATTTGGACAAGAGATATGAACTATCAACATAAATCTCATGATATAAATGTAAGACATGATTTTATATGATCATGAGATGAAACGATAACTAATCTAAAAACTTTCATATTGCGATATTCTTAAAAAGTTTTACGATACATATAAGACATTTGCATTACACAACATATTAGCTTTTGCAATTCATATAAGTCATGCTATCACATTTGCGATGCATATAAGACATTTGCATTACACAAGCTTTTGCAATTCATATAAGTCATGCTATCGATGCATATAAGACATTTGCATTACACAAGCTTTTGCAATTCATATAAGTCATGCTATTGATGCATATAAGATATTTGCATTACACAACATATTAGTTTTTGCAATTCATATAAGTCATGCTATCACATTAGCACAAGTCATCAATCTTTTGCTCATTCTTCTCCCCCTTTATCATCAACAAAAAGGAGATGAGACTTGAAGTGTACAATTTGTGATCATAAAATCATTAGAAAAGGAGTTCAACATAAAGATCGATCATACAAAATTCATGTTATTAGAAAAATTCAGCATTCATACAAAAAGGAGTTGACAAAATGGCAAAGCTTTAACTTTGCATTAAGATTAACCATACAAGGATCGCATGTCAAGGTAGCAGAATAAGATGGCATATCGATTAATCATTAGGAGAAAATCCATAGTTCTTATACATGATATATATCTTTTGATTCATTTGTCATAGTTCCCTTAAAATTTCAGCTTATTGTAATTGAATTTGGTCTTACTGTGATTTGAGTTGCTCTTATTGTGATTTGATCTGATGTAATTCTGCCATAATGAGATCTTCAGAAGATGAAGCAGGAGCTGATTCTGAAGGTGCTGCACCAAAGGGACTAGGAGGAGGAGATTCATTTTCCCTAAAAATTAGTGTTTCGGGGTATTCTACTAGTGGGGGAACTGGATCAGTTCTTCTAGGTTGCCTAACCTAAATACCATTACTAAAAGTGCACCTAAGTCTTTTGAGCAGGTTTCTATTGATAGTGGTAAATCGATCAACTTGAATTATTTCTTTATCGGGTAAGACACAAATATTATGGGCAAGTATTAATCGAGTGACTAACCCCTCATATGGTAACATTGCATCTTTAGCTATTATGTCCTGCATATGTTACTGGATTAGGTATCCAAAATAATTATGTTGGCCGGTCATTATCCAATATATAGTGCTTAGCTCTGTTTGACTAATTTCATCACGATGAAATTGTTTGGGAAGTAGCATGCTAGTCATGATGTGATGAAGAAATTTAGAGTTAAAAGGCAATAAGTAAAGGAAGAAGTCAAATCCATGAAAACCGGAAAGAGGATGAAAAACTTAGGAAAATACATACAATCAAGCTTAAGGACAATTTAACATGCCTAGTTCCCTTCTAATAATGTCAAATTGGTCTTCATTTAAAGATTTTATAAAAATATCTGCTAATTGATACTTTATGTTAATAAACTCTAGAATGATATTATTGTTAAGGACATGATCATGTATAAAATAATGCTTAATGTCGATATGCTTAGTTCTAGAGTGTTGAATTGGATTTTGGTAAGACAAATGACACTTGTATTATCACATTTTATGGGAATGTTCTTCAAGTAAATTCTATAGTCTTCCAATGTAGTCTTCATCCAAACAACTTATGCACAATATGCACTTGCAGCAATGTATTCGGCTTCCGCCGTAGATAGTGCAGCTGAATTTTATTTCTTGGAAGTCCAAGAAACAAGTGCATGTCCTAAAAATTGGCATGTTCCGAATGTACTTTTTATATCTATCTTGCATCCGCCAAAATCAGCATATGCATAAGCTATTAAATCGAATTTATCAGATTTCGGATACCACAATCCTAAATTGGGAGTTCCTTTAAGATATCTAAAAATTCTTTTAACACTTTTAAGATGAGATAATTTAGGATTAGATTGAAACCTAGCGCAAAGTCCTACACTAAATATGATATTTGGTCTAGTCACGGTGAGGTAAAGTAGACTACCTATCATTTCTTTATACATTTTTTTATCAAGGTTTTCACCATTTTCATCCATATCTAGCTTAGTGGAAGTACTCATTGGGGTGTTTATCACTTTTGAACAATCCATGTTAAATCGTTTTAACAATTCTAATATATATATTTCGATTGATTAAGAAATATACCATCATTATTTTGTTTAATTTGTAATCCTAAAAAGAAGGTTAATTCACCCATTAGGCTCATTTCAAATTCATGACTCATACATTTGGCAAATGATTCACATAGTGATTCATCCGAAGAACCAAAAATAATATCATCAACATAAATTTGAACAATAAAAAAATTATTTTTAAAATATTTGATAAACAATGTAGTATCAACCTTACCTTTTGTAAAATTATTTAAAATAAGAAAGGAACTAAACCTTTCATACCAAGCTCTAGGAGCTTGTTTTAAGCCATAGAGAGCCTTAATCAATTTAAATACATGATTAGGAAGAAGAGAATTTTCAAATCCGGGAGGTTGCTCAACATACACTCCTTCGGAAATAAAACCATTCAAGAAAGCACTTTTGACATCCATTTGAAATAGTTTAAAATCATTACTACTAGCATAGACAAGGAGCATCTTAATGACTTCTAATCTTGCCATAGGAGCGATGGCCTCTTCGTAGTCGATACCTTCTTCTTGGTTGAAACCTTTGGCCACTAGTTTAGCCTTGTTTCTAACCATGATACCGCATTCATCTTGCTTGTTTCTAAAGACCCATTTAGTACCAATGACTAAATGATCACTAGGTCTAGGAACAAGCTTCTATACCTTATTCCTCTCAAATTGATTCAATTCCTCTTGCATTGCAATAACCCATGAATCATCTTTTAAGGCTTCGTCAATGCATTTATGTTTAATTTGAGATAGGAAGGCGGCGTTAGCACAAAAATTCTTGAAGGAAGAATGAGTTTGAACCCCTTTTGATGTAACTCCTATAATTAGCTCCTTTGGATGAGCATCTACATACTTCCATTCCTTGAGTAAGGAAATTTCGGAAGAAGATACATCTAAGTTGCTATTTTGAGGAGGGGGTTAATTTAAATTCAAATTATCAAAACCAAGATCATAATCAAAATTATTTTTCTTTAACTCAAAATTTTCATTAAAAACTACATGAATAAACTCTTTTATAACTAAGGTTCTTTTGGTAAAAACATGAAAAACCTTAGAAACGGAAGAGTAACTAAGAAAGATGTCTTCATCAGATTTAGCATCAAATTTTTCTAAGGCATCCTTTTCATTCAAAATAAAGCATTTGCAATTGAAAATTTTAAAATAAGAAACATTTGATTTTTTATTATTCTATAATTCATAGGGAGTTTTTGATAGAGATTGTCTTATTAGAACCCTATTCATGACATAGCAAGTTGTATTAACGGCTTCGGCCCAAAAATACTTAGGTAGACTATGTTCATTTAACATGATTCTTGCCATTTCTTATCAATTTCTATTTTTTCTTTCAACTACCCCATTTTGTTGAGGTTTTCTCGGAGTGGAGAAGTTATGATTATATACATTGGATTCACAAAAACTTTGAAAGTCACGGTTTTGAAATTCGCCACCGTGATCACTCTGAATTTGATGAAATCATGAAGCCTTTTTCATTTTGAGTAAGTTTACAAAATTTAGAGAAACTTTGGAGATAATGCCAAGAAATAGGTCCAAGTGTATCTACTATAATCATCAACAATTACGAAGGTATATTTGCTTCCTCCTAGACTCGTTGTGTCAATTGGTCCAAATAAGTCCAAATGGATCAATTGTAATGGTCTAGTAGTGCTAATTTGATTTTTTAGTTTGAAACTAAATTTTATTTGTTTATCTAGTTGGCACGCATCACATACTTTGTTCTTAACAAACTTCATATTGGAAATCCCTCGTACTAACTCTCTAGAGGAGATCTTAGCTATTAGTTTTATACTTGCATAGCCTAATCTCCTATGCTAAAGCCAAGCATCATCATTTAAAGCGGAGAACCACATTTCATTACTCAGTTCGTCAAGGTTGATGATATAGACATTATTTTGTTTTAAAGCAATTATTGACATGTTATTGTTTGGTTTTTCAATAATGCACATATTAGATTCAAATCTAACGATATAACCTTTATCGCATAATTGACTAATACTTAAGAGATTGTATTTTAATCCATCAACTAGTAATACATTATCAATTAAAAATTTTAATTTGTTACCTATGGTTCCCTTGCCAATAATTTTGCCTTTGTTGTTGTCTTCGAAGGTGGCGTATCCTTCTTCTTTGCTAGTGAGCATAGAGAAATGAGATGGATCTCCAGTCATGTGTCTTGAGCATCCACTATCAAGATACCATCTCTTGCTCCTAGCTTATGGGTTGATCTACAAAAGAGGATGGTTTTTAGGTACCCATTTGATTTTAAGTGCCTCAAAAATTGATCTACAAATTTTGTTATTCATCATTGAACTATTTATAGTTCCTTTAGGAACCCATATCAACTCATGTGGACTAATTTTCCTAAATGGACATATGTAAGCAACATATCTGGATTTACAACAAAAGTTATATTTCAAACGAGGTAAAACATGTAATGTGGGTCCTTTAATGAAAGTGGTAGGATTTTGGTGAGATCCTCTCACAAAACTAATTCCACTTCTATTTGCGACGTGACCCTTGTTTGCAAGGATCATGTCCAATCCCTTGCTACCAGCCTTAAACTTGTTTAAGGTCTCTTTAAGTAATAAATTTTTATTTTTTATTGCTTCTAAGTGTTCACATTTAGAGCATGGAGGAGTTTAAAGACTATCAAGTTTATTTTGTAGTAAGACATGCTCTTTCTTTAATAGATTAATCTTCTTACTAATAGTTCTATACTCATCAAATAATTCATGAAAAGTGATAGAAAGTTCATCAAAAGATAAATCTTTATTAATTAAATCACATACCTCTTCTCCTAAAGCCATTAGCACGAAGTTTCCCTCATCTTTGTTACTAGTTTCTTCACTTTTGGAATCACTTGAATCGTCCCAAGTCACTTTTAATGCTTTCTTCTTCTTCGGTTGCTTCTTCTAGGCTTGGGGGGATTTATTTTTGAAGTGCCCCAGCTTCTTGCATTCGTAGCATATTACTTTGTCCTTTTTATGTTCAAGTTTATTTTTAGTGTTATTTTTAAATTTATTCTTTCTTATAAATTTTTAAAATTTTTAAGTTAAAAGTGCAATGTCATCGTCACTGTCCTTATCACTTGATGTTCCTTTCAAGTGGTCTTTTTGTGATATAAGCGTCATATCCTTCCTGTTCTTTGGAAGGGGGTTCTCGAGCTCTTCATGAGTATGACACGTCATTTCGTAGGTCATTAGAGACCCAATAAGTTCTTCAAGAGGAAATATTTTAAGGTCCTTGGCCTCTTGAATGACCGTAACTTTTGGATCCCAACTCTTTGGAAGGGATTTTAAAATTTTAGTTATTGGTTCAAAGTTAGAAAAACTTTTACCAAGAGCTTTGAGTCCATTTATGACATCCGTAAAATGGGTGTATATGTCTCCGATGGACTCAGTTTCATTCGGAAAAGTTTGTAAGAGTGCACAAGAATATTGATTTTGGATTCTTTCACTCGGCTAGTGCCTTCATGAGTGACCTCAAGAATTCTCCAAATATCAAAAGCCGAATCACAAATTAAAACGTGATTAAATTCATTCTTGTCCAATGCATAAAACAAGGCATTCATAGCCTTTGCGTTTAAAGCAAAAACCTTCTTCTCCGATTCATCCCATTTGCTCATCGGAAGAGAAGATTTTTGAAATCCATTTTCGATAATAGTCCAAAGCTTGAAATCCATGGAAATGAGGCAGATCCTCATTCAAGTTTTTCAATACGTGTAATCCGACCCATTAAACATAGGCAGACGTGTAATGGAATGACTCTCATGCATGCCGGAGTAAGCCATCTCTCTTAGGTATTAAACCAAATATGAGAGTGAGCCTAGCTTTGATACAAATTGTTAGGATCGGAGCGGCACTAAGAGGGGGGGAGGGTAAATTAGTGCAGCGGATTAAAACTTGTAAGTTTGAAAATGATTTCGTAAATGCGTAGAGATTTTGATTCGACAAAGAATGACTTGGTAAAAGTAGCTCAAGTAAAGTAAGGAGATGAAAACTAAAAGCTTGCTGCTATGTAAATAACGGTTTCAGAAAGGCAAATACTCACACATTCAAGGAACATACCAATTTAAAGTGGTTCAGTCAAATAACCTACATCCACTTGCGAAGCCTTCTTCGATGAGGCTCCCAACTTCCACTAGCAAATCACTTTGAATGGGAAGGACAAATACCCCTCTTATAACCTTTTACAAGTGGTTCATACTCTTACAGATTTTCAAAGAGAAAGAAGGAGGTGAACACTTAAGCTATTGAAAACAAGACTTGCTAAAGACTTTGCTAAGGCTTTATCTCAATCTCTAACTTCTCAAAGGTTGTGTTCTCTGTTAAGAATTGAGGGGTATTTATAGGCCCCAAGAGTATTCAAATTTGGGCTCCAAATTTGAATTGCTTTTGGGTTTCCCGGTGTTGGCGGTGCCACCGCTTGTTAGTGGTGGTGCCACCGCCTGTCAATGTCTGACACTGATAGTGTACTGGCAGTGCCACCACCCAGTCCAACCGGGTGCTGAGCGGTGCCACCGCCCAGTCTAGCAGTACCACTGCCCGACCTTTCGGGTCATTGGTTGGGCTCCTAATTTGGCCCAAACTAGTCTATATTAGGGCCTAGTTGGCCCCTAACCAGGTTATAGGATTAATCCTTAATCCTAACCCTAATTAAATATAAATTATGAAATTAAGACATAATCCTAAGCAAGTTTTTAATCGGCAACGTCGAGTTTCCTTCTGGCGAGCTTTTTGATGAACTTCCGACGGACTTCCGATACATCCTCGGATTTCTTCCAGCGGACTCCCAGCAGGCTCCCAGTCTTGTGGCGAGTTCAGCGAGTCTTTGGCAAGTAGCCGAATCTTCTCAATGATCTCTGCGAACCTCCGACGATCTCTCTGGTGGACTTCCGAAAACTTCGGCAAGTCCCCGATTTCTTCTCGGTTGGGTCCGGTAGTACTTCCGATGAATCTTCGGACTCTCGGTGGACTCTCGAACACCCATAAAACTTGACTCTAGTGGACTTGCTTTATGTCTTTAAACTATCGTAGTTAATCATGCACACTTAATTTAATAATATGGATTAGATCAATTAACCCATCAATTGATTTCATCGTCAAAATCCAAGATTCAACACATAGGTGGTGGTACCGCTAGAACTCGGGAAACCTAGGATGAGATTTTTTTGGCTCTATTTTTGAAATCATTTGGGGTCTATAAATATCCCAACTATTCTTGCTTGAAGGAGTATGAAATTGAGTAGAAAAGGGAAAAAATATACTTGAGAAAAAAAATGTTGTAATCTCTCTAACATTAGTTAGTCTCTTACTCCTAGAGTTAGAAGGTTCATATGGGAGGAGTAAAGTCTAAAAGAGAGTGGGTTGTAAAGGTTATCTCCTAAATCTATGAAAAGGAGAAAAAGAATTGTAAGAGTAGTTGATCTTCTCCCATTAGAAAGAAAATTTATTAGGATCAATATGACACTAAAAGGGGGGGGGGGTGAATTAGTACAACGATAAAAGTTACGTTGATTTGTAAAGTTTCATTCGACAAAATCATTTCGTCAAAACCCGTATCAGAAAGTAATAAAAGTAATGACTTAGAGTGAATATAAGCTGTAGAGTGCAGATAAGTAATGAAAGAAAGCAAGAAGGAAAGAACACACCGGATTTATAGTGGTTCGATCGTTGTGACCTATGTCCACTTCAGATTCCTCCTTCGTCGAGGTTACCAGTGTCCACTAATGGTCTTCGTTCAATAGGCGAAAACTAACCACCTTCTTACAAAGATTTTCTTCTTTTCACGGGTTTAGGAGATAACCCTTACACACCTCACACCTCTTCTCTAATGATTACAGAGCTGAAGAAAGAGGAGGAGGACCCTTAGTACTTTTATAACACTTTTACACCCCAACACTTAAAGATTTTTTCACACTTTTCTGCTTTTTTTGTTACATTTTCATACAGAAAGGAGTGGGATATTTATAGGCCCTAAAGGTTTCAGAATTGGAGCTAAAAAGTCTCTTCTCGGATTTTCGAGTATTAGTGGTACCACCGCCATTATTGGGTGGTACCACCGCTAGGTACTCTAACACTAGGCGGTACCATCGCCCAGTCTAGTAGTACTATCGCTTGATAAAGCCTGGGAGACTAGGCTCTGGCGGTACCACCAACTGATAGAGCGGTACCACCACCAAGTCTGGGTGGTACCATCGCCCAGACCACCTAGGAGGCTAAGCCTCAAGTGGTTCCACCACTCACCCTAGGTGGTGCCACCGCCTAGCAAGGCTCCAAGTGGCCAAGTGAGCCTTCTATCTGGCCCAACTCAACCCTGTTTTAGACCTAGTTGGCCTCTAACTGAGTTAGTGGGATTACCTCCCAATCCTAACTCAATCTTGGTTCTAACTATGATAATTAAGGCATTAACTAAGCAATCTTTGTCCGGTTTATCAATCATTCTTTCGGCGAAGTCTCGATGAAATTCTAATGAACTTTTTGGCATGCTTTTGGCGAACTCTCGACAAACTCTTGGCGAACTCTCGACGAACTCTTAGCGAACTCCCAATAAACACTCGGTAAGTTTTGGACGAACTCCCGACTAGCTCTCAGTATACTCTTGATGAACTCCCGACGAGCTCCCGGTAAACTCTTGACGAACTCTTGGCAAGCTTCCGGCACATCATTTGAATCTTCAACATATCATCCGATCTTTAACTCTGGCCCAATATCTAATTTATGCCTTATCTATTATCGTAGTTAATTCTGCAACACGTATCTCAATATATAGATTAGATCATTTATCAATTGATTTCATCATCAAAATCTGAGATTCATCGATCTCCCCCTTTTTTATAATGACAACCAATTGATGACGGAGTTAACCTTAGCTTCCCCTATCTATATGCCACATTGAGATAAAGCAAACTAGAATTCAAAAGGAATCACAACCTTTGAATTCAAGTTAAACACTTTCGATCATAATGATCAAATGCAATATATCATATCAATATGATGTGCATCACTAACATATGCATAATTTCAAAACCTTACATTTCATACTTCATGTATGATATCAACATCACTTTTGGGCATAACATACATGATACTAAAGTATTCATGATATATCATTTTGGGCATATCATACATGATGCGAAGACATTAAAGTTTTAAGCATTTTACACTTCATATATTAAATCAATATTTTGAACATAATACTATTTATCATTTCATGATACCCAACATTCATCATTTTCATAACATGCATGATGTTAAAACTTTGATTATGATATCATTTATCATTTCATGATACCAAATATTCATCATTTCTCATGCTTAAATCAATATTTTGATATCAATCATCATTTCTTCACCTTTGTCATCAACAAAAAGAAGAATAATGCAAGCATGTTAAGTAAATTTTATACCAATTTATCCAAGCTAGCAAAAATGAGAAGTTTAAGCAAAAACTTGCATGAAAAATGAGAAGCCATCATTTTTGCTTAGGAGCATTTTGGTTCTTCTTAAGATGTGCAAGTTTATTTCTTCATTTGTCATAAAAAGATAAGAAGAAGAGGAAGAAGAGTAAGGGAGGAATTCATTCTATACAAGAAAATCAAGAATCAATTTCATGAAAGGGTATGAACCAAGTCAAATCCATAATAAATGATTTTCATTAAATCAAGCTTCTATTTTAGCAAAGAAAAAGGATTCATTAAAAGGATCAAGATATCCATACAAAATCAAATCCCTATTCTTGCAAATAATCATCACATACTAAAAGTCCATGAATAAAAATTCTTCTTTTGTGATAAAAGTGAGGAAGAATTTATGGGAAAGGAGCATCAAATGAAGGATGAATAATCCATAAATAAAACTTCATAAATCAAATTCCTTTTCTTGTAAATAGAAGGAAGAAGGATTCAAAGGAATTAATGAAGTCATTAATCCAAAAATCCATGAATCAAGACTCTTCGTTTGCAAATAGAAAGATGATCTCGATTTAAAATGAAAATTCAAGTTATGAAGAATCGAGAAATCTGAAAAAGGAATTCATGTATTTATAAGATTTAGCATGCCTAATTCTCTTCTAATGAAATCAAACTATTCCTCATTAAATGGTTTTGTAAAAACATCTGCTAATTAATGCTTTGTATTAATAAATTCTAAATATATGTTATGATTATTAATATGATCTCTAATAAAATGATGCCTAATATCAATATGTTTAGTTCTAGAGTGTTGAATGAGATTTTTTGTTAAACATATTACACTAGTTTATCACATTTTATGGGTATATTTTTCAAGTGAATTCTATAATCTTCTAAAGTATTCTTCATCCAGATAATAACTTGTGCATAACATGCACCTACTGCTATATATTCTGCTTCGGTTATAGTTAATACAACCAAGTCTTGTTTCTTGGAAGTCCAAGAAACAAGTGTGTGTCCTAAGAGTTGACATGTTCTGGATGTGCTTTTTATATCTATTTGACAACCAGCAAAATCAGCATCGGCATAAGCAAGTAATTCAAAGTTTTTAAAATTTGGATACCATAGTCCTAGACTAGGAGTTCCTTTTAGATATCTAAAAATTCTTTTAACAATTTTTAAGTGAGATTGCTTGGGATTAGATTGAAATCTAGCGCATGTCCAACACTAAACATGATATCAGGTTTCGTTGTTGTGAGATATAATAAACTACCCATAATACCCCTATAAGTCTTTTGATCAAAACATTCTCCATTAATGTCCATATCTAATTTTGTAGAAGTGACCATTGGTGTATTAATAGCTTTAGCACTTTCCATATTAAATCATTTTAATATATCTAACATATACTTAGTTTGACTAACAAAGATTCCATCACTAAGTTGTTTGATTTGTAATAGTAGGAAAAAAGTTAATTCCCCCATTAAATCTATTTTGAACTCTTGGCTTATACACTTGGCAAAAGACTTACATAAAGCCTCATTTGAAGAACCAAAAATGATATCATCAACATAAATTTGAACTATAAGAAAATAATTTTTAAAATATTTAACAAATAATATAGTATCTATTAGGATTGAATCGGTACTAAGAGGGAGGGGGGGGGGGGGTGTGTGAATTAGTACAGTAGAAAAATTATGTTGGTTCGAAAAATCTTTTCATACGATTAAAACCGATCTTGAAAGATATTAACTTAAAAGCGTATGAGAGCATAGTGAGAGTAAGAAATCAGTTTACAATGTAAAGTAGATTGCAATAAAGATAAACAATAAACCAGAAATACAAACCGTTTTATAGTGGTTCGATCATCATGACCTATATCCACTCCACCGATTCCTCTTCCGTCGAGGCCACCGACATCTACTAACGATATTCTTTCAACGGACAAAGATCAACTACCCTTTTACACCCGATTCTCCTTTTGATAGGTTTAGGAGAGAACCTTTACACCCCCCTTCACTCCTCTCTTAAATAAGACTAACACTTAGAGCTTAAGAGGAGTTCTCACAAGATTACAATAATGTTTTTGTTTCTTTTTGCTCTTAATTTTTGTATTTGTTAACCAGGGATGAGAGGGTATTTATAGGCTTTAAATGGATTCAAACATGGAGCCTAAGAGTGTCTCATCCCCGGTTTTTGGGGTACTGGCAGTACCACCACCTGTATCACTAACACTGAGCGGTACCACCGCCTAGTCTATCGGTACTATCACTTGACACCCTGCCACTAGGCAGTACCACCTCCTAGTCTAGCGGTACCACTACCTGACAGTCTCTCGAAGACTATGTTTGGGCGATACCACCACCCAAACTGACGATACCACTGTCTGACACAGTCTTGGAGATTGTGCCACGATGGTTCCACCTGTTGGGTCACTGTTTGAGCCTTTCACTTAGTCCAACATAGCCCAAACTTGGACCCAATTGGCCCTTAATTGAGTTGGCCCAATTTCAACCCAATTATGTGCTAACTACGAATTTTAAGACATATATTAAGTTAAATAAGCCTGGTAAGTCTAGGTTTCTTCCGGTGAGCTTCCGACGAACTTCCGATGATCTCTCGGTAATATTCCAACGGACTCTTAGCAAGCTCCTGAACTTCATGACAATCTTCTTGGTGAGTTCCAATGAGCTTCTTTGGTAAGCTCCTGGACTTCTCGGTCAATTCTGATAGAACTTCCGATGAACTATCGAACTCCCAACGAAATCTCGTTCTTGACTCCGAGACTTCATTTTGCTTTATGCTTTGATCACTATCATAGTTAATCCTGTACACTTAAAACCTATTTTGATCTAGACAATTATTACAAAGCTAATCAAATGTTATTTGGCATGTCATTGGTTCATTGACGCTTCGTCCGATTCTTCGGCGCATCATCCTCTCTTGTGGCCTATTGCTCAATCAACCAGTTGACCTCCACAACTCCAATTTTCTTGGTGTAATTTCTGCTCTTCTTGGCCCGATACCTGAACCCATGGCCCGAAGCTTTCTACCGATACGTCGACCGATCCTTCGACTCGACATCCAATCTTCTGACATATTTTTTCTCCAGCCCAATATGATTCTTCCTACTTTAATTATCTCTCCCTGATTGAAGCTTCCTGCATCACTCAAAACACAGATCAAATCATAAACAATATCAATTGGTTTCATCATCAAAATCCAAGATTCAACAATCTCCCCCTTTTTGATGATGATAACCAATTGATGATGGAGTTAACCTTAACTCCCCCTATCAATATGCCATATTGATAGAACTCTTGATTCAAAAATCCAAGTAACATGTCATCATAAAATCATGCATAACATCATCATACTTCTCCCCCTTTGTCATCAACAAAATGGAAAAGTGCAACTATCAAGTATTTAAGATATGCAAGTTTTATAACATACAAGCTAGCAAATTTTTTCTTCACTTTACAACATGCATAATCACCAAATTATCATTAATTTTAAAGATGTGCAAGATTGTAAATTTTTCAAGTTCGTATTTTTGCTTCTTACGATAGGCAAGCTAGCAATTTTTGGTGATGTTCAAGATAGCAAGTTCTTTCTTCTCTTTTGAGAAGTGTGATTTTTTGCTTCCTTTGCAAAGTGCAAGCTAGCAAAAGTTTACATTATTTTACAATATGCAAACTAGCAATTTGGCAAGTGTTACTTCTCTTTGAAGTACAAAGGCTAGTAAGTTTTTGAAAAAGAATGCAAAATAGCAAGCTAGCAAGATAGCAATGCATCATTTTAGAATAAGCTAGCAATTTTGCTTCCTAGCAAGTTTTTCTCCCTGTAATTTGTAAGCTAGCAAATTTGCTCCCCCTTTGTCATTGTCAAATAGAAAGGAAGAATATAACGTTGTAATTCTTTTCCTTTTACATCAATTTTCAAATCATCATATATAGGATAACAAGAAAATTTTGGTGATGAGATATACTTCATGAATATAAGGAATCATAAAATAATCATATCATAAAAGATAAGATCATATGAATACCAAAAGACATGATTCATATAGTAGATCTCCTCTTTAAATAAAATACCAAGAAAAAATCGTAGGAGTACAAAGAAGAGATTTGATTCAAAAAAAAATCTAAAGTAATTCCAAGAAATCAAGATCATGATTTGGATAAAATTCATTCAAATTCAAATCATCAAATCATCAAAATTACATTTAAGAGATTCAAAATGGTATAAATAACTTTATCAATCTCTTAGTGAAAAATCGATAAGATAGAAAAAAAAAATTTCAAGAAAAATGCTTTCCTCTATTTAGTGTTTCAATTTATATGATTGATTTCATATAAGCATGCCCAAATTTGTATGCCAAATAAAAACATGCATCATCGTTTAAAACCGAAAAAGCAACTTTCATTACGACAAAGATTAATAAGCCATAAATTACAAGAATCATCATGCATAATTTTGAAATATAAGCTCTTTAAGCATGATCATTATGCATCATTACTTTGGGCATGATACCAAAACACGGTTTTAAGTTTTCAAGGTATAACATACATAATTTCAAACTATAAACTCATTAAGCATGATATCAAACCTCTTAACATTTTCATTATAACATCAAGCATGGTTTCATTGAACGTAACCCTAAACCCTAAACCCTAAACCCTAAACCCTAAACCCTAAGGTATCTTTTATCAAAATCAAAATACAATATGGAAATTAACATGATACACATTATTACTTCTTAAACACATATATAACATTAATCTTACTAGGTCTACAAGCATTAGATTAATATTTTGTTGTATTTTTATAAAACATGCAATTGTCATGATCATTTTTTTTTTCAAAATAGCTAGAAAAAGAAAAGCATGATCCCCTTTTATTTATTTATTTATTTATTATATTTTATAAACTAACTTAAAAACAACATATGAAATGCATCAAGTAATTTCAAAATAAAGCAAAGGGTTTTGGTTACCTTGTCGTCAAAAGCTGTTAAGGCGTAGTTTGCCACCTAGCTTTTGTTGGTTTGTTCTTCATCTTCGGATGAACTTGATTCATCCCAAGCCGTCTTGAATACTTTATTCTTCTTTAACAACTTCTTTTTAAGTTCATTTTTATTCTTTAATTCTTGTTTCATAAACTTTTTAAAATTTATAGTGAAAAGTTCAAAGTCATCATCATCATCACTTGAGTTATCACTTAAGTGGGTATTCTAGTGTTCGAAGTACCAAATCCTTATTGTTCTTTGGAAGGTTGTTCTTATGTTCATTTTGTACCATATAATTCATTTCATAGGTCATTAATGACCTAATAATTTCTTCGAGTGGAAAATGGTTCATGTTCTTTGATTTTTGTATTGCCGTTACTTTTGAATATCAATTTTTAGAAAGTGATCGTAAAACTTTATTCACAAGTTCAAGATTCGAAAAACTTTTACCAAGAGATTTTAGACTATTGACGATATCCGTAAAATAGGTGTACATGTCTCCAATAGTCTCGCTTGGTTCCATACGAGATAATTTAAAATCATGCATCAAAATATTTATTTTAGAGTCTTTAACTCTACTAGTTGTTGAATCTCAGATTTTGATGATGAAACTAATTGATTGTGATTAGATGTTTAACTGCATTTTGAGTGATGCAGGTCTACTCGATTAGGATTAGACAGTTGACGTAGGAGGAATTGACGTTGCGCCAGAGGAGATCACGTTAGGATATTGGATGGCAGAAGGCTTCGGACGTCGAGCATCGGGCCAAGAGTGGAATTGCGCCAAGGATATCGGGGTTGCGGAGGTCAACCGCCGATTGAGCAATAAGCCGAAAGAGAGGATGATGCGCCGAAGAATCGGACGAAGCGCCAACCAATGATGTGCCGGGCAACAGAATGTCAATTCGCTTTGTAATAATTGTCTAGATCGGAGTAGAGTTTTGGCTTATGTGTGCAGGATTAACTACGATAACGATGAAGACATAAAGCGAAATAAAGTATCGGAGTCAAGTGCGAAGGATTCGTTGGGAGTTCGAGAGTTCGACGGAAGTCCGAAGGTTCGTCGGGAATGTTGCCGGAACTAGCCGAGAATGAGTAGGGAGCTTGCCGAAGGGTTTTTCGGAAGCTCGCCGGAAGGTTCGTTGGAAGTTCACAGAGCTCTCCGAGAAAGATCGGAGCTTGCCGAAGAAGCTCGTTGGAACTCGCCAAGATCAAATCGTGAAGTCTAGGAGCTTGCTGGGAGTCCGCATAATGGTTTCCGAGAGTTTATCGAAAAATCGTCGGAAGCTCGCCAGAAGAAGTCTTGACTTACGGACTTTGTAATAGCTTAGAAAATGTCTTTAAATTCGTAGTTAGCATGTTAATTAGGGTTAGGATTAGGTGTTAATCCTATAACCCAAGTAGGGGCTAATTGGGCCCGAGTTCGGACTGGTTTGGGCCAAGTTTGGAGCCCAACCAGTGAGCTGAATTGGCCTAGGCAGTGGCACCGCCTAGACTGGGTAGTGGCACCTCCAGTCCACTGTCAGTGTCTGACACTGACAAGCGGTGGCACCGCCACTGATAGGCGGTGGCACCGCCGGCCTCGGAAACCAAAGAGAATTCAAATTTTGGAGCCCAAATTTGAATCCTCTTGGGGCTTATAAATACCCCTCATTTCTCAGCAGAGAACATAACCTTTTGAGAAGCTAGAAGTTGAGAAAAGCTTTAGGAAAAGTCTTGTTTTCAATAGCTTGAGTGTTCACCTCCTTTCTTTTCATTGAAATCTTTGTAAAAGGGTGAATCACTTGTAAGAGGTTGTAAGACGGGTGTAAGAAGGAGGTTGATCTTCGCCTAGTAAAGGGAGATCATTAGTGGATGCCAGTGGCATCGACGGAATAGGAATCGGAGGAGTGGATGTAGGTCACGATTGACCGAACCACTATAAACTACCGTCTTCTCTGGTTTGCATTTATCTTATTGTCATTTATATTACTGCAAACCATCTTCACTTTGATGCTCTACTTCTTTGTCTCCTTCTTACATATGCCTTCAAGTTAAAACGCAATCGAAACGGTTTCAAACGAAACATTGCTTTTATCGTACGAAGTTTCTATAAGTGTTTAAATCGTCGAAAGTTTATCATACTTTACCGTTGTACTAATTCACCCCCCCCCTCTTAGTGCCGCTCTAGTCCTAACAATTGGTATCAGAGCCCGATAATTCTCATTTCGAATTTACACCCGAGAGAAATGACTCTTTATAGCTTTCAAGAGGGCTTTTCGGTTGTTCGTCCACCGTTGTTTAACGGATTGGACTACACTTATTGGAAAACTCGAATGAGAGTTTTCTTGATTTCTATGAATTTAGATATATGAAATATTATTGAAAATGGTTTTCAACTTCCCTCTAAACCGAAGAACGAATGGTCGGATTTGGAAAAGAAGTATTTTTCTTTAAACGCAAAGGCTATGAATGCCTTATTTTGCGCTTTGGACAAAAATGAGTTCAATCTAGTTTCTTTGTGCGAAACAGCTTTCGACATATGGCACACTCTTGAAATCACACACAAAGGCACTTCTAGAGTTAAAGATTCGAAAATCAACATTTTAATGCATGATTTCGAGCTTTTTCGATTGAAGCCGAGCGAAACCATTATTGACATGTACACCCGTTTTACGGATGTTGTCAATGGTTTACAAGCTCTTGGCAAATGTTTTTCGAATTTTAAACTTGTTAGTAAAGTTTTACGATCACTTTCTAAAGCTTGGGAATCAATACAAGAAACAAAAGATTTAAATATTTTTCCACTTGAAGAACTTATTGGCTCATTGATGACATATGGAATGGTGCGCAATGCACATGATGAACACAATGAACACTTGAACCACCTTCCAAAGAACAGGAAGGATTTGGAACCCCAGACAAATGAATACCACTTGAGCGATGACTCAAGTGATGAGGACAATGATCAACTTGAACTTCGAACACTAAATCTTAATAAGTTTATTAAACAAAAATCTAAAATAAACAATGAACTTGAACGGAGGAAGAGGCCAAAGAAGAGGAAGGCAACCAAGGATGAATCAAGAACTTCCAAAGGTGAAACGACGAATTGGGCTTTGACGGGCTTCAACTACAAGGTAAGTAACTCAACTCTCTTAAATTATTTTGAAATTACTTGAAGTTTTTCATAAGTTCTTAATTTAGATAGTAGGAATAGGAAATAAAAAATTGTTTTTAAAAAATTATATCATGTTTTTCTTTTTAGCATCTTTGAAAAATTAAAAAAATTAACCATGAAAAGATAGATTCACCTAAAAAGAAAAATGTATAACTACAACAAATAACAAAATGATTTTGTTTGAAAATGCCTTATGCCCAATGAAACCATCATTGATGAATATGCTTTATATTTAATAGTTTATTTGGCTTATATGCCTTATCATGATAAATGTCTTGAAAAGTTTGTATCATACTTGATGATTGTTATACATGATGATTTATTGGTCTTGAAGTTATTCAATTTTGAAATCATGTTTGACTTGAAGTAATGAGTTGAAATAATTTTTTTTTGAATTATGTGGTGCACTTTTTTTTATGATTTTTGATCTTTCCGTTTTAAACGATGATGCATGGATTTAAAAAAAAACAAAAGAAAAAAAAAGGGCATGCATGTATGGAATCAATCATTAAGTTGAAACAAAAGGAGGAAAGAATTTTTTAAAAAAAATTTTTTTTCTCTATCTTATTGATTTCTACCTAAGAGACCAATAAACTTATTTATGTCATTTTGAATCTCTTGAAAGAAATGTTGAGATTTTGATGATTTGGACGATTTGAATTTAAATGAGTTTTATCCAAATTCATGATCTTGATTTCGTGATATTTACAAATTAAGATTTATTATGAATCAAGATTTTTTCATTAATTGATCTCTTAAGATTTTTTATTTTGATTATTTATGAGTAGGTTTTTTCAAAAAGAAATCATGCCTTTTGGTATTCACATGTTCTAATCTTTTATGATATGATTTTTATGCAATTCCTCGTATTCATGAAATGTTTATCGCATCACCCAATTACTTTCTTCTTGATATTCCTTATGTGGTGATATAAAATTATGCATGAAATACTGTTGATATTATTTTGATGCATACAAATGAAAAGTTATGATCATGAATGGTCGGATGAAATTTGACAAGTTAATACCATCATGATTTGAAACATTTATAATTTAAAATTATGCATGCAATTGCTTTGTATTGTGATAATATATGCATATAATGTGTATCATGAATACTTTATTATCATACATGAAAATAGTGATAAATATTTTGAAAATAAATGTTTGTATCATGTTAGATGATTTTACATTTTGTGCATGATGAGTTATAGTGATGATTGAAACAATGATTGAAATGATATGAATGATGATTTGGAATCATGTATATAATGATGAGTTTATATGTTTTGAAAATATATATGATAATTTGGTATTATGCATGCAATAATGATGCACACAATGATGAAATATTCATGATAAAATTATTATTTTGATATTCATGACTTGAATCTTCCTTTCTTTTTGCCAATGACAAAGGGAGAAAAAAAGTTGCTAATGTGCTATCTTGAATTGATGTAAAGGGTAATCTCAAAGATAAATTAGCTACCTTGCACAAGTCAAGAAAATGCAAAAATTTACTTACTTTCTTGCACATCTAAAGAAAAGATACAAATGTAACACTTGCCAAATTTGTTTGCTTGCCTCATGTAAAACATGGTCCCTTGCTAGTTTGGTATTTTGCTAAGGAAGCAAAAATGACACTTCTCAAAAGAGAAGAAAGAGCTTACTTTCTTGAACATCTTTAATATGCTAGCTAGCATGATGTACAATTTGCTATCTTGAACATTACAAAGAAATACTATCATGCACATTGCAAAGAAAAGCAAATATGCCAACTTACACATCTTTAAATTTGCTAGCTTGTATGTAGTAAAACTTGCATAACGTAAAAGTTGCTAGCTTATAGAGAAGCAAAGAATTGCTATCTCGAAAGAAGCAAAAAATGCAAAACTTAGAAAACTTGCAATATAATTGCTCTTGCCATGCTTTGTATCAAAAATAGGTTGATATCCTTAAAAGCATCGCATTAATTTTTTTAGTATTGCAATGTATCACATGTATTACAAATTGAAAATTTTGAGACTATTATCATATCATGTTTAACAATTGATGTCCTTCATGACATGATTTCTTTGTATTTTTGTCTTGTATGTATCATGTGACGATTGAAATATTGATTGATGCAAATTCATAATTTATATAAAAGTTTAAATCATTGGTTCCTCTCCTTCTTTAAGGCAATGACATAAGGGGAGAAAGATTGCTAGCTCAAGGCAAATGTTGGCTAGCTTGTACTCTTTCCTTCTTTTCGACAAAAACAAAGGGGAGAAAGCTTTTGCTAGTTAGAACATGCAAAGAAAAGCAAAGTGCAATCTTGCACAAGAAGCAAGTGTTGAATTGCTATGATTGAACTTAAGAATCTTGCTATACTTTTGTGCTTATATGTTGTGATGAAAATCTAGCTTTATGTTGCAAAAACTTGCATATCTTTTAAAATAGCTAGAGCTACTTCTCCTTTTTGTTGATGACATAGGGGGAGAAGTATATTGATGACTTCATGCATTGAATTGAATATTTTATATATTTGCATGATGGTTTAAATGTTTTTCATAACATGTAATGAATTTTACTTGGATTTGGGATAATCTAAGTATTCTATCAATGGCATATTGATAGGGGGCGAATGGTTAAACTCCAGAGAGTTAAGGTTAACTCCATTAGTCATCAATTAGTTGTCATCATAAAAAAGGGGGAGATTGTTGAATCTCAGATTTTGATGATGAAACTAATTGATTGTGTTTAGATGTTTAACTGCATTTTGAGTGATGCAAGTCTACTCGATCAGGATTAGACAGTTGACGCAGGAGGAATTGACGTTGCGCCGGAGGAGATCATGTTAGGATATTGGATGGCAGAAGGCTTCGGACGTCGGGCATCGGGCCAAGAGTGGAATTGCGCCAAGGATATCGGGGTTGCGGAGGTCAACCGCCGATTAGGCAACAAGCCGCAAGAGAGGATGATGCGCCGAAGAATCGGACGAAGTGCCAACCAATGACGTGTCGGGCAACAGAATGTCAATTCGCTTTGTAATAATTGTCTAGATCGGAGTAGAGTTTTGGCTTGTGTGTGTAGGATTAACTACGATAACGATGAAGACATAAAGTGAAATAAAGTATTGGAGTCAAGCGCGAAGGATTCGTTGGGAGTTCGAGAGTTCGACGGAAGTCCGAAGGTTCGTTAGGAATGCTGCCGGAACTAGCCGAGAATGAGTAGGGAGCTACCGAAGGGTTTTTCGGAAGCTTACCGGAAGGTTCGTTGGAAGTTCGCGGAGCTCTCCGAGAAAGATCGGATCTTGCCGAAGAAGCTCATTGGAACTCGCCAAGATCAAATCGTGAAGTCTAGGAGCTTGCCGGGAGTCCGTAGAATGGTTTCCGAGAGTTTATCGGAAAACCGTCGGAAGCTCACCAAAAGAAGTCTTGACTTACGAACTTTGTAATAGCTTAGAAAATATCTTTAAATTCATAGTTAGCATGTTAATTAGGGTTAGTATTAGGTGTTAATCATATAACCCAAGTAGGGGCCAATTGGGCCCGAGTTCGGACTGGTTTGGGCCAAGTTTGGAGCCCAACCAGTGAGCTGAATTGGCCAAGCGGTGGCACCGCCCAGCACCCGAGAGCTGGGCGGTGGCCCCGCTTGGCTGGGCGGTGGCACCGCCAGTCCACTGTCAGTGTCTGACACTGACAGGCGGTGGCACCGCCGGCCTCGAAAACCAAAGAGAATTCAAATTTTGGAGCCCAAATTTGAATCCTCTTGGGGCCTATAAATACCCCTCATTTCTCAGCAGAGAACACAACCTTTTGAGAAGCTAGAAGTTGAGAAAAGTTTTAGGAAAAGTCTTGTTTTCAATAGCTTGAGTGTTCACCTCCTTTCTTTTCATTGAAATCTTTGTAAAAGGGTGAATCACTTGTAATAGGTTGTAAGAGGGGAGTAAGAAGGAGATTGATCTTCGCCTAGTAAAGGAAGATCATTAGTGGATGCTAGTGGCCTCGACGGAAGAGGAATCAGAGGAGTGGATGTAGGTCACGATTGACCGAACCACTATAAACTACCGTCTTCTCTTGTTTGCCTTTATCTTATTGTCATTTATATTACTGCAAACCATCTTCACTTTGATGCTCTACTTCTTTGTCTCCTTCTTACATATGCCTTCAAGTTAAAATGCAATCGAAATGGTTTCAAACGAAACATTGCTTTTATCGTATGAAGTTTTCGTAAGTGTTTAAATCGTCGAAAGTTTATCATACTTTACCGTTGCACTAATTCACCCCCCCCTCTTAGTGCCACTCCGGTCCTAACACTAGTGCCTTCGTGTGTAATTTTGAGTGTGTGTCAAATATCAAAAGCAGTTTTGCAAGTAGAAACTCGATTGAATTCATTTCTGTCTGAGGCTCAAAATAGAGCATTCATAGCTCTAGCATTTAAAGAAAAAAAAATTTTCTTCAAATCATTCCATTCGTTCATTGGAGTTTGAGACTTTTGAAAGTTGTTTTCCACAATACTTCATAAATTTAAATCCAAAGTAAGTAAGAAAACTCACATTCTAGTTTTCTAATATGTGTAGTCCGTCTCATTGAACATGAGAGGACGAACGATAGAAAAGCCCTCTTGAAATCCGAAAAGAGCCATTTTTCTTGGGTATTAAACTAAACAAGAAATAACATGGCTTTGATACCAACTATTATGATCGAGTCGACACTAAAAGGGGGGGGTGAATTAGTGCAGCGAAAAAATTATATCGGTTCGAAAAATCTTTTCATGTGATTAAAACCGATCTCGGAAGATGTTAACTTGAAAGCATAGTGAGTGTAAGAAATCAGTTTACAATGCAAAGTAGATTGCAATAAAAATAAACAACAAAACAGAAATGCAAACCGTTTTATAGTGGTTCGATCATCGTGACCTACATCCACTTCACTGATTCCTCTTTCGTCGAGGCCACCAGCATCCACCAGTGATCTTCTTTCAATGAGTGAAGATCAACTATCCTTTTACACCCGATTCTCCTTTTGACAAGTTCAGGAGAGAACCTTTACACCCCCCTTCACTCCTCTCTTAAACAAGATTAACACTTAGAGCTTAAGAGGAGTTCTCACAAGATTACAATAGCGTTTTTATTTCTTTTTGCTCTCAATTCTTATATTTGTTAATCAGGGATAAGAGGGGTATTTATAGGCCTCAAGTGAATTCAAACTTGGGGCCTAAAAGTGTCTCATCTCTAGTTTTCGGGGTACTATCGGTACCACCACCTATGGTGGGTAATACCACCGCCTACAACACTGACACTGAGCGGTACCACCACCCAGTCTGGCGGTACCATCGCTTGACATTCTGCCATTGGGTAGTACCACCGCCCAGTCTGCTGGTACCACTGCCTAACAATCTCTTAGAGAGTGTGTCTGGGTGGTACCACCGCCCAAACTGGCGGTACCACCGCCTGACACAGTCTCGGAGACTATGACACGATGATTCTACTTGTTGGGTCATTGTTTGAGCCTTTCACTTTGCCCAACATAGCCCAAACTTGGGCCCAATTGGCCCTTACTTGAGTTGGCCCAATTCTAACCTAATTATGTGCTAACTACGAATTTTAAGGCATACACTAAGCTAAATAAGTTCAGTAAGTCTAGGTTTCTTCCGGTGAGCTTCCGGTGAACTTCCAACGATCTCTCGGCAATGTTCCAACGGACTCTCGGCAAGCTCCTGGACTTCACAACAATCTGTTTGGTGAGTTCCAACAAGCTTCTTTGGCAAGCTCCTGGACTTCTCGGTTAATTCCGATAGAACTTCTGATGAATGTTTGGACTTCCAACGAACTCTCGAACTCCCAATGAAATCTCGTTCTTGACTCCAAGACTTTATTTTGCTTTATGCCTTGTTCGCTATCATAGTTAATCCTATACACTTAAAACCTACTTCGATCTAGATAATTATTATAAAGCTAATCAAATGTTGTCCGACATGTCATTGGTTCATTGATGCTTCATCCGATTCTTCGGTGCATCGTCCTCTCTTACAGCCTATTGCCCAATCGACTAATTGACCTTTGAAACTCCAATTTCCTTAGTGTAATTTTCGCTCTTTTTGGCCCGATGCCCAAACCCATGGCCCAAAGCCTTTTGCCGATGCGTCAACCGATCCTTCGACTCGACGTCCAATCTTTTGACATGTGTTTTCTCCAACCCAACATAATTGTTCCTGCTTTAATTGTCTCTCTCTAATCGAAGCTTCCTACGCCACTCAAAACGTAGATCAAATCATAAACACTATCAATTGGTTTCATCATCAAAATATGAGATTCAACAATATCGACGTTGCCTCTCATACCAATCCCTTGGGGCTTGTTTCAAACCATAGAGAGCCTTAGACAATTTAAAAACATGATTCAGAAAAGTGGTATTCTCAAATCTGGGTGGTTGTTCAACATAAATTTCTTCAGAAACAAAACCATTAAGAAAAGCACTTTTAACCTCAATTTGAAATAACTTAAAATTATTACAACTAGCATCGACAAGAAGAATCATTATAGCTTTAAGTCTAGCCATATGAACGAAGGTTTTTTCATAATCAATACATTCTTCTTAGATGAAACCTTTAGCCACTAATCTAGCCTTATTTCTAACCATGATACCATATTTATCTTGCTTGTTTCTAAAGACCCATTTAGTACCAATTACCAAATGATCGTTAGGTCTAGGAACAAACTTCCATACCTCATTACTCTTAAATTAATTTGATTTCTCATGCATTGCGATAACCTATTAATCATCTTTCAAGGATTTTTCAATACATTTAGGTTCAATTTGAGATAAAAAGACTGCATTCACATAAAAAAATTTAAAAGAATAACAAGTTTGAACCCTTTTTAAAGTGTCTCCAATGATTAGCTTCTTAGGATGAGCATCTACATACTTCTAATCCTCAGGTAAGGATTCTTTAGAAGAAGATGCATCAAGTTGCTAGTGGGAGGAGAGAGTTCACTGAAATTTAAACCATCAAAATCAAAATCATCATCAAAATTAATTTTCTTAGATTAAAAAATCTCATTGAAAACAAGATGAATAGATTCTTCTATAACTAAAATTCTTTTATTAAACACATGAAATGCTTTAGAAGTAGAAGAATAACCAAGAAAAATACCTTCATCGGATTTTGCATCAAATTTTCCTAAGAAATCTTTAAAATAAAACATTTATAACTAAAAACTTTAAAATATGAAGCATTAGGTTTTTTGTTATTCCATAACTCGTAAAGAGTTTTGGAAAGTAATGATCTTACTATAACCCTATTCATGACATAGCATACCGTGTTAATGACTTCGGTCCAAAAATATTTGGGTAAGCTATATTCATTTAACATGGCTCTTGTCATTTCTTGTAAGTTCCTATATTTTCTTTCAACTACTCCATTTTATTGTGGGTTTCTTGGAGTAGAGAAATTATGGTTGTACTCATTTGATTTACAAAAGTTTTGGAAATCATGATTTTGAAACTCACTACCTTGATCACTACGTATAGATGCAATCATAAAACCTTTTTTATTTTGAACAAGTTTACAAAATTTTAAAAAATACTTAAAACAATCACTTTTGTGTGTTAAAAAGTATGTCCAAGTGTATTTACTATAATCATCAAATAATTACAAAGGCGTATTTGCTATCTCCTAGGCTTGTTATATCAATTGGTCCAAATAAATCCATATGGATCAATTGCAATGGTCTAGATGTGCTTATTTGATTCTTTGGCTTGAAACTACCTTTTATTTGTTTTCCTAGTTGACATGCATCATACACTTTATCTTTAACAAACTTGATGCTAGGGATTCCTCTTACAAGTTCTCTAGGTGAAATTTGGGAGATTAATTTCATGCTAGCATGACCTAACCTCCTATGCCAAAGCTAAGCATCATCGTTTAAAACCGAAAAGTAAGTTTCATTACAAAACTCATCAAGATCAATGGTATAGACATTGTTGGTCGTTAAGGCAATCAAAGATCTATTCATGTGTAGTATTTCTATAATGCAAGCATTAGATACAAACTTGATATTGTAAACATTATCACATAATTAATTAATGCTTAACAAGTTATGCCTTAAACCATCTACTAATAAAATATTTTCAATAAAAAGGTTTGATTTGTTACATATATTTTTTTTTCCAATAATTTTTCTTTTGTTATTGTCTTCGAATGTGGCAAATCCTTCATCTTGACTAGTGAGCTTAGAGAAGTGTGTTGGATCTCCGATCATGTGCCTTGAGCATCCACTATCAAGGTACCTATCTCTTGCTTCTAACTTGAGATTGTTGACATATCTATAAGAAAGAATGTTTTCTTTTAGGTACTCATTTTACCTTAGGTTCCTTATAAATAGATCTACCTAACTTATCATTTTGCATTATATCATTTAAAGTTCATTTAGGGACCCAAATTAACTTATGTGGACTATACCTCTTAAATGAACATTTATAAGCATAATGTCCAAATTTGTAATAAAAGTTATATTTGTTTCGGGATGAAACATGCAAGGTTAGTCATTTAACAAAGATGGTTGGCTTACGGTGAGTGTTACTCACAAAGCCGATTCCATCTCTTCTATGAGCATGATCCCTTTTTGCAAGGATCATGTTTAAGGATTTTCTTCCTATTTTAAATTTTTCTAAGGTTTTATGTAGTAGCAAATTCTCCTTTTTAAGCATCTCTAATTTTTTATATTTTGTACAAGGAAGTAATATTTCATCATCATGCTTAATCTTTAATCTATCAAATTCATTAACAAGAGAAGCATGCTCATTTTTTAATAATTTATACTTTTTACTAACTAATTTACATTCATCAAACAAATCATTAAAAGCATTAAGTAATTTATCATATGATAAATGAGATTCATTTAGGTCACTTACCTTGTCATTGAGCGCCATTAGAGCATAATTTGCAACTTCTTTGTTGGTTAGCTCTCGTCTTCGGATGCGCTCGAATCATCCCAAGTAGCTTTTAGCACTTTCTTCTTCTTCGATTGCTTCTTCTTTACTTGGGGACATTCACTTTTGAAGTGCCTTGGCTTCTTGCATTTGTAGCAAATTATTTGGTCCTTTTTAAGTTCATTTTTGTTTTTAATGTCATGTTTAGTTTCATTCCTTTTAATGAATTTTTTAAATTTTCTTGTTAGAAGTGTCAAGTCATCATCATCATTATCATCATCATCATCATCATCCTCATCATCATCATTATCATCATCATCATTATCATCATCGTCGTCGTCATCATCATCATCATCATCATCATCATCATCATCATCATCATCATCATCATCATCACTTGAGTTTTATCTCATATCTCAAGTGGAGTTCTAAGTGTTGAATCGTTCTTGTTCTTTAGAATGTTGTTCTCAAGTTCTTTATATGCATTGTACATCATTTCATAGGTCATCAAAGACCCGATAAGTTTTTCGAGTGGCAAGTTATTCAAGTCCTTAGCTTCTTGAATTATGATTACTTTAGGATCCCAACTCTTTAGAAGGGATCTTAATATCTTATCAATAAGTTCAAAGTTAGAAACACTTTTACTAAAAGCTTTTAAACCATTGACGATATCTATAAACTAGGTGTACATGTCTCCAATGGTCTCGCTTGGTTTTATGTGAAGCAATTCATAACTATGAACTAAAAGATTATTTTTTGACTCCTTAACTCTACTCGTGCCTTCATGTATAATTTTAAGTGTATGTCAAATGTCATAAGTCGTTTCATAAATAGAAACTCGATTGGATTCATTTTTATCCAAAGCACAAAATAAAGCATTCATAACTTTAGTGTTCAAAGAGAAAGTCTTTTTCTTCAAATCATTCCAATCATTTATTAGAAGAGAAGACTTTTAAAATTCATTTTCGATAATATTCCATAACTCGAAATCCATATAAATCAAGAAAATTCTCATTCTAGTTTTCCAATAAGTATAGTTCATTCCATTGAACATGGGAGGATGTGTGATAGAATGACCCTCATGATTACCAGTAAAAGTCATCTCTCTTAGGTTTTAAACCAAATCGAGAGTAACCTTGCACTGATACCAGTTGTTAGGATCAATATGACACTAAGAGGGGGGGGGGGGGGTTTGAATTAATGCAGTGATAAAAGTTACGTTGATTTAAAAAGATTCATTCGACAAAATCATTTCGTCAAAGCCCATATCAGAAAGTAATGAAAGTAATGACTTAGAGTAAATATAAAGCATAGAGTGCAGATAAGTAATGAAAGAAAGCAGTAAGGAAAGAAGACACCGAATTTATAGTGGTTCGGTTGTTGTGACCTACGTCCACTTCTGTTTCCTCCTCCATCGAGGTCACCGATGTCCACTAATGGTCTTCTTTCAATAGGTAAAGACTAGCCACCTTCTTACAAAGCTTTTCTCCTTTTCATGGGTTTAGGAGATAACCCTTACAAGTCTCATACCTCTTCTCTAATGATTACAAAGCTGAAGAAAGAGGAGGACCCTTATCACTTTTACAACACTTTTACACCTCAAAACTTCAAGATTTTTTCACACTTTTCTGCTCTTTTTGTTATCTTTTCATGCAGAAAGGAGTGAGGTATTTATAGGCCCCAAAGGTTTCATAATTAGAGTCAAAAAGTGTCTCTTCCTGGATTTCTACCGCTAGGTACTCTGACACTAGGTGATACCACTACCCAGTCTGGCAGTACTATCGGTTGATAGAGCCTCAAAGACTGGACTCTAGTGGTACCACCACCTAGTAGTATTAACTGCCGGTGGTATCACTGCCCAGACCACCTAGGAGGCTGAGCCTCAAGCAGTTCCATCGCCCACCCTAGGTGGTGCCACCGCTTGACAAGGCTCCAAGTGGTCGAGTGGGCCTTCCATCCAGCCCAACTCAACCTTATTTTGGGCCCAATTAGCCCCTAACTGAGTTAGTGGGATTACCTCCCAATCTGAACTCAATCTTGGTTCTAACTATGACAATTAAGGCATTAACTAAGCAACCTTTGTCCGGTAAATCAACCGTTCTTTCGGCGAAGTCTCGATGAACTTTTCGGCATGCTTTTGGCGAACTCCCGACGAACTCTTAGCGAACTCCTGACAAACTCTCAACGAACTCCTAATGAACTCTCGGTGAGCTTTTGATGAACTCCCGATGAGCTCTTAGCGAACTCCTGATGAATTCTCGGTGAGCTTCCGGTATATCGTTCGAATCTTCGACATATCATCTGATCTTTGACTCTAGCCCCATATCTGCTTTGTGCCTTATCCATTATCATAGTTGATCCCACAATAGTTATCTCAATATATAGATTAGATCATTTATCAATTGATTTCATCATCAAAATTCAAGATTTAATAAGATCAATAGTGGAAGTCGGTGGCCTCAAGTGATGAGGAATCGGGAGTAGACATAGGTCATATTGACCGAACCATTATAAAACTGGTTTGCATTTACTTTATACTTTTCATTCATATTATAAACTAATTTACTTATTCACTATGCTTATGAATGATTTCAAGTTAAACTCATTTTTTCAATATGGGATTTATCAAACGAGATTTTCGAATCGATGTAATTTTTACAAAAGTACTAATTCACCAAACCAAACCCCCCCCCCCCCCCCCCCTCTCCACCCTCTTAGTGTCGATTTTGGTCCTAACAATTAGTATCAGAGCTAAGGTTTTTCTTATTTGGTTTAACACCCAAGAAAAATGGCTTTTGTTGACAATCAAGAGGGTCTTTCTATCATTCGTCCTCCTATGTTCAATGGGACGGACTACACGTATTGAAAAACTCGAATGAGTGTTTTCTTGCTTTCTATGGATTTTGATTTATGGAATATTATTGAAAGCAGTTTTCGAAAGTCTTCCAAACCAATGAATGAATGGAATGATTTAGAGAAGAAGACTTTTTTTAAAATGCTAGAGCTATAAATGCTCTATTTTACGCTTTAGACAAAAAAGAGTTTAATCGTATTTTAATTTATGAAACTGTACATGACATTTGGCACACACTAGAAGTAACTCATGAAGGCATGAATAGAGTTAAAGAGTCTAAAATAAATCTTTTGATGTATGATTTTAAATTATTTAGAATGAAGACAAGCAAAACCATTATTGATATATACACTCGTTTTATGGATGTTGTCAATGGCTTGAAAGCTCTTGGAAAATATTTTTCTAATCTCGAACTTATAAACAAGATTCTAAGATCCCTTCCAAAAAGTTAAGATCCTAAAGTAACGGCAATACAGAAGCAAATGACCTAAATAACTTTTCGCTTGAAAAACTTATCAAGTCTTTGATGACCTATGAAATGATATGTATAGCACATAATGAACTTAAGAATAACCTTCCAAATAATATGAATGATTGGACACTTAGAATAAAAAAAGACCACTTGAGTGAAAGCTCAAGTGATGATGACCTTGAATTCCTCACAATAAAATTAAAGAAGCTCATAAAATAAGAATCTAAGAATAAAAATAAACTTAAAAATGACAAAACAACTTGCTATGAATGCAATCAATCGAGGCACTTCAAAAATGAATATCCAAAAGTAAAGATGAAAAAAAGAAGAAAGCACTCAAGGCGACTTGGGATGATTCGAGTGTATCCGAAAATAAGGAGCAAGCTAATAAAGAAAAGAAGTTAATAATTTATCAAAAGATAAATGAGCTTCGATCGAGTTACTTACCTCGTCGACATATGCCATCAATGTGTAGTAAGCAACTTGCTCTTTGTTGGTTGGCTCCTCTTCTTCGGATGCACTTGGGTCATCCCAAGTTGCTTTAGGCACTTTCTTCTTCTTTAGTTGCTTCTTCTTTACTTGGGGACATTCACTTTTGAAGTGCTCCACCTTCTTGCATTTGTAGCATATGACTTATTCTTTCTTTGGTTCAACTTCATTTTTAATGTCATTTTAAGATTTATTTCTTTTTAAAATTTTTTGAACTTTCTTGTCAAGAGTGCCAAGTCATCATCGTAGTCCTCATCACTTGAATTTTCTTTCAAGTGGTCATTATAAGTTCTTAGTGTAATATCCTTTTTATTATTTGGAAGATTATTCTCAAGCTCTTCATGAGCATTACAAGTCATCTCATAGGTCATTAGTGACCAATAAGTTCTTCGAGAGGGAAGTTATTCAAATCTTTGGCCTCTTGAATGACCATTACTTTAGGGTCCTAACTCCTTGGAAAGGATCTCAAGATTTTATTAACAAGTTCAAAGTTCGAAAAACATTTGCCAAGAGCTTTTAAACTATTGACGACATCCGTAAAACGGGTGTACATGTCAACAATAGTTTCGCTTGGCTTTATCCGAAATAATTCATAAGTATGAACTAAAAGATTTATCTTTGACACATTTGCTCTACTAATGCCTTTGTAAGTGATTTCGAGTGTGTGTCAAATATCAAAAGTTGTTTCACAAATAGACACTCGATTGGACTTATTTTTATCTAAAGCGCAAAATAAGACATTCATATCCTTGGCATTTAAAGTGAAAGTCTTCTTCTCCAACTCATTCCAATTGTTCATTAGAAGAGAAGACTTTTGAAAGCTATTTTTCATAATGTTTCATAACTCAAAATCCATAGAAATTAGAAAAATCCTCATTCTAGTCTTCCAATAGGTGTAATCCATCCCATTAAACATAGGTGGACGTGTAATTGAATGACCCTCTTGGTTGTCGGCAAATGTCATTTCTTTTGGGTTTTAAACCAAATGAGAGTGACCTTGCTCTGATACGAATTGTTAGGATCAAGAGCGGCACTAAGGGAGGGAGGGGGGGGGACGGGGGGGTGAATTAGTGCAACGGAAAAATTATCGATTGTGTACAATATTCATTTATTGAAAACCAATTTCGAAAAGTGCTTGCCTTTAGAGTAAATGAACTAGCAGTTAACTTAGAAAGTAATAGCAGTAGTAAAAAGCAGAATGGAAATGAGCACACCGGAATATATAGTGATTCGATCGTTGTGACCTATATCCACTTTCGATTCCTCCTCTGTTGAGGTCACCAACGTCTACTAATAGTCTTCCTTTAATGGTCTAAGACTAACCACTCACTTTATAGCACTTTTTCCTTTTTACGGGTTTAGGAGATAACCCTTACAAGGCTCACACCTCTCTTGAATGATCACAATACTAGAAAGGGAGGAGGAAGACTTTTAGTACTTTTACAATACTTTTAATACCCCAAGACTTCAAGATATTATTCATACTTTCGTGCCCTTTTATACAAAAAAGGATAGGGTATTTATAGGCCGCAATGGCTTCAAAATTAGAGCCAAAAAATATCTAATCTCAGATTTTCAGGGTACTGGTGGTACCACCGCCATTATTGGGTGGTACCACTGCTTGATACTCTAACACTTGATGGTATCACTACCCAGTCTAGGTGGTGCCATTGCCTGACAGAGCTCAGAGATCAAGCTCTGGTGGTACCACCTTCTGACAGGGTGGTACCATCACCCAAACCACTTGGGAGACTGAGTCTGCAAGTGGTGCCACCACCGGCTGTGACTTCAGGTGTTGAATGGGTTGTTCAACTAGCCTAGTTCAGCCCTATTAAGGGCTCAGTTGGCCCCTAACTGAGTTAGTAGGATTACCTCCTAATCCTAACTCAATTTAAGGTCTAACTATGATAATTAAAACATTTAAACAAGTAATCTCTATCCCGTATGTCGATTATTCTCTCGGCGATCTTCAGACGAACATCTGCAAACTTCCGATGAACTTTCGGCGAACTCCCGATGAACTCTCAGCGAACTCCTAATGAACTCTCAGTGAACTTCCAATGAACTCTTAGCGAGCTCCTAACGAACTCTACAGGTGAGCTTCCGACATATCGTTCGAATCTTCGACGTATTGTCCGATCTTTGACTCGGCCCAACATCTACTTTATGCCTTACTACTATCGTAGTTAATCCTACACACTTATCTCAACATATAGTTTAGATCAAACAATTTACCAATTGATTTCATCATCAAAATTTGAAATTCAACAATTACTTATCTTAGACCCTATGTTTTCACCTATAAAAGGACAGTACCTCCTAGGGATTTAGTGCGAATAATTGAATACGTGGATCTATAGATATATGATTTTATTGAAAGATTACAAATCTTCTCTTATATCCCTTTAGTCACACAAACCAGTTAATGAGAAATTATAGATATTCTCTTATCTTCCCTTTGTCTTTAAATTCATCGGTCATAGCAATTTTATGAAGGATAGAAAGAGAGAAAAGATGTATCTAGTTCTCTTTATAGATCAACATCACTATATACTTTATATCTGATGATGGTGCACTTACAAATCAGATAAAAGCTTTTTGATAACATTCAAAAGATACGTATCATAAATTTAGATATATTATTATTTAATTTTAAATTTTGATATTAACTTTTTTTGCATAATAGCATAAGCATGAATTTTATCCTCATAATTGGTATTAGAGCCATATTTGTAAAATCAAATACTTTAGATCTATTTGTTAGTATCTTTCACTCGCGAAAAGGTGTTAATCGATTTTTATTTGCAATGCATGAACTGTTGAATCTCGGATTTTGATGATGAAGTCAATTGTCATTTGTTGTCTAATCTATGTGTTGAGATAAGTGTGTAGGATTAACTACGATGAAAGATAGACAAGCAGCAGGAGTTGCGCCGGAGTCAAGTTCATGATCACGTTGGGAGTTCGAGAGTTCGACGGAAGTACGGACGGTCGTCGGAGGTTCTGCGAGAACAGATCCGAGAAGTCCAGAAGCTTGCCAAGCGAAGCTCGTCGGAACTCGCCAAGTGGATCGTCGCAAAGTCCAGGAGTTTGCCGGAAGTCCGCAGGAGCATCACCGAGGGTTCATCGGATGATCGACGGAAGTTCGCCGGAAACTCGCCGGAAGAAGCGATTGACGCACCGAAGCAAAGCTGCAGAAATTGTCTTAGATTTAATCGTAGTTAGCACGGTGATTAAGTTAGAAATGGGAGGTGATCCCATTAGCTTAATCCTGGGGCAATTGGGCCCCTGAAGAACTCAAGTTGGGTCGAATGGTTCAACCCATTCGAACCCAAGAAGCTGTGGGAGGTGCAACCGCCCAGGCAGGGAGGTGCCACCGCCCAGGCTAAGTCTCCCAGCGAGACTGGGCGGTGCAACCGCTCCAGCCAGGCGGTGCAACCGCCCAGGCTAAGTCTCCCAGCGAGACTGGGAGGTGCAACCGCTCCAGCCAGGCGGTGCAACCGCCCAGGGCTCAGTCTCCAAGCGAGACTGGGCGGTGCAACCTCCTCTGTCAAGCGGTAGCACCGCCTGAGCTCAAGTTTCGAGCTCTGCCTGGTGATGCAATCACCGAGCTCAGTCTTCGAGCTCTGGAAGAGAAGTACGACCTCTCTGGCCAGGAGATGCACAGCCTAAGCTCAGTCTTCGAGCTCTGGCAGATAGGTGCAACCACCTCTGGCAGAGAGGTGCAACCACCTCTGGCAGAAAGGGGCGATCACCTCTGGCAGAGAAGAGAAACTTCTCTGGTCAGGAGATGCACCGCCTGAGCTCGGTCTTCGAGCTCTGGCAGGAAGGTGCAACCACCCCTGACAGAGAAGTTGGAACCGTCCGAGCTCAGTCTTCGAGCTCTGCCAGGCGGTGCCACCTCTCCAGTCGAAAGGTGCAACCGCCTGAGCTCAGACTTCGAGCTCTGCCAGGCGGTGCCACCTCTCCAGTCAAGAGGTGCAACCGCCTGATCCCGGAATTCCGGGATTTGATCGTTTTGAGCTCGAAATTTGAATTGGGTTGGGGCCTATAAATACCCCACCCATTCAGCACTGAAAAGATACAGACCCACACCGAAATCTTGATCTTTTCTGTGATTCTAAGAGCTCAAAAGTGTTGTAAAGCCTTTAAGTCTCCTCCTTCTGTTCTTCAAGTTTTCAGTTGTAAAGTGAGGAGAGAAAGGTCTGTAAAGGTTGTCTCCTGAGCCTGTTAAAAGGAGAGAAACTGTAAAAGGGCAGTTTGGCCTTCGCCCATTGAAGGAAGGCCCCTAGTTGACGTCGGCAACCTCGTCGGTGGAGGAAGCCAAAAGTGGAGTAGGTCAAGGCTGACCGAACCACTCTAAATCTCTGGTTTGCGTTTATTTTTGAGCACTTTATCATTACTGCAAACCTCCTCCATTACTACTGCTCTCTGCGCTCTCACGAACAAGTTCTAAGTGCTGTTCTTCCGAATCTGCATTCAGACGTAAATTCGTATTTTCGTACATTACAGTTTACGTTTACGTTTGATTCTGTAGAACTGTCTTCCGTGCTTTTACGAAAGAGTTTCTTTGCAGTTTACACTTACATTTTGATCCTATTGATAACTGCAAACTGTCCTCTACAATTTTACGAACGAGTTTCAACATTTAGATGTAAAACTGCATTTAGACGTAAATCGGCTTTCCTCTCACAATCATCAGTTCTCAGTTCACGTTTACGTCTTGATTTCAACTGCATACTGCCTTCTGCGAGTATACAAACGAGTTTCAAAGTTTAGACGTAAATCTGCGTTTAGACGTAAATCTGCGTTTAGACGTAAAACTGCGTTTAGATGTAAATCTGAGTTTAGACGTAAACTGCGCTTAGACGCAAAACTGCGCTTAGACGCAAACTGTGTTTAGACACAAACTGCGCTTAGACGCAAACTGCGCTTAGACGCAAACTACGCTTAGATGCAAACTGTGTTTAGACGCAAACTGCGCTTAGACGCAATCTGCGCTTAGACGCAAACTGCACTTAGATACAAACTGAGAATTAGCTTTTGCATCATAATAGCTTTTATTGAACGAACGCAGCTTTTGGTTTTTAATCGCTGTAAGATATCCGCTGCACTAATTCACCCCCCCCCCTCTTAGTGCTCTCGATCCTAACAATTGGTATCAGAGCCCGGTTAACTCTCAAAAGGATTAAAACCCAAGAGAGATGGCTTACGCCGGAAACCAAGAGGGCCATTCTATTACACGTCCACCCATGTTTAATGGGACGGACTACACCTACTGGAAAACCCGAATGAGGGTCTTTCTTATTTCTATGGATTTTGAATTATGGAATCTTGTCGAGAATGGTTTTTCAAAGTCTTCTCTTCCAATAATCGATTGGAATGATTTGGAGAAGAAGGCTTTCGCTCTAAATGCAAAGGCTATGAATGCCTTATTTTGTGCACTCGATAAAAACGAGTTTAACCGTGTTTCAACTTGTGAAACTGCATTTGATATTTGGCACACACTCCAAGTGACCCATGAGGGCACAAGTAGAGTAAAAGAGTCAAAAATCAATTTGCTGTTACACTCTTTCGAACTCTTTCGGATGAAACCGAGTGAAACCATTGGCGACATGTTTACCCGTTTCACGGATGTCGTCAACGGTCTAAAAGGACTCGGAAAGAGCTTTTCGGATTTTGAGCTTGTTAATAAGATACTAAGATCCCTTCCTAAGAGTTGGGATCCTAAAGTCACCGCTATTCAAGAGGTAAAAGATCTGCGAAATTTCCCTCTTGAAGAACTAATCGGGTCACTAATGACTTATGAAATGACTTGTAAAGCTCATGAAGAGCAAGAAGACATCCTTCCAAAGAACAGGAAGGATATGGCACTCAAAACGTCAGAATGCCACTTGAGAGAAAACTCAAGTGATGAGGACTGTGATGATGACTTGGCACTTCTAACAAGAAAGTTTAAAAAGTTCTTTAAAAGAAACAAGTTTAAGAATGATGCAAAAAATAAACTTGAACCCAAAAAGGACCAAGTGATCTGCTATGAATGCAAAAAGCCGGGACACTACAAAAGTGATTGTCCCCAAGTCAAGAAAAGAACAACAAAGAAGAAGGCGCTCCAAGCAACATGGGATGATTCGAGCGCATCTGAGGAAGAGGAGTCCAACACCGAGCAAGTTGCTCATTACGCCTTAATGGCCATCGAAGACGAGGTAACAAATTCAATAGATGCTGATTTATCTTTCGATGAATTATTAAATGCTTTCAATGACTTATTTGACGAATGCAAGAGTATAAGTAGAAAATATAAATTGCTGAAAAAGATGCATGATAGTCTTATTTGTGAGTTTGATAAGTTAAAAGTCGAACATCATGATAGTTTAAATTCATATATCAAATGTCATGATTTAGAAACTATGCAAAAAGAAAACCTGCTACTCAAGGACACCTTGAAGAAATTCGAGGTTGGTAGCAAGTCATTAAACATGATCCTTGCAAACAAGGGTCACATTCCAAAAAGGAGCGGGATTGGATTTGTGAGAAATCCTCACCAAAATCCAACCACCTTCATAAAAGGCTCCATCTTACATGTTCAACACCAAACCAAGTGCAACTTTTGTTGCAAATCTGGACACAAGACACATTGTTGTCCATTCAAGAAAATAAGTCCAAACAAATTAATTTGGGTTCCTAAAGGAACCATGATAAACTCTATGCAATATGATAGAAAATGTAGATCTATTTATGAGGCACCCAAAAGCAAATGGGTTCCTAAAGATCATCCCTTCCTATAAAAACATTAAAAGTCTAGGCCGGAGCAAGAAATGATATTCTGCTCCTTGACTCTCAATGGTCATAAACCAAGAATCAAAAAGGAACTCGCAACGCTTAAGTAACAAGTGGAAGTTGTGAAATCACAAATTCGATACAACCTTATTAGAAATGTATGATATCCAAATTCACATACCCCCCTGATCTTCAAAACCCGTTCATCTACGAATTAATTCTTGTAGAAACTAAATATGTCATGATCTTAAAAGGGATACCAAACAAACATACGTATGCACGTTAAAAGATCTATCTTGATCGTACAAGAGCTTCTTCCTTAAATAAAAAACTCATACGAAATCATGTAACAAACATTAATTGCTCTGAAACTCTCCTCAAGGCAAAAGCTCTCTAATCAAATCATATTAGGTGCTCACTAGCTGCAGGCGGTGGCACCTCTCCAGCTGGCGGTGGCACCTCCAGCTATCACGGGTTGCCAGAGGTTGCACCGCTCCATCCAGAGGTGCAACCGCCAGCAGCTCTGCCCTTTAAACCCACACTAGGGCCGGCTGTGAAACCGACCCCAGCTCACTTCCCTTCCCTTCTCTACTCCCCCAAACCTCCTCCATCTCCACTTCACCCCGTTGAGCTTCCCAAATACCTCCCATTTCGGAGCAAAACATCAAGAATCCTTCTCTCTTTTGAAGAATCAACCAAGGTATTCTCTAAGAACCTCTTAAATTCTGTTTTGCTCTCCATTCACTCTTGCTCATCTTTATCCCTCTAAACTGTTGTAGTTATGGGATCTAGAAGATCCTCAAGGGACAAGGGAAAGAGGAGATTAGTAGAAGAGTTTGATTTCACCCTCTTTGATTCGAAAAACCATGCTGAAAAATTTCCCTCTTTCGAACTTAGAAGCATCCATAAGGGAAAATACGTAGACATACATGAACTTAGAAACTTAGAAACTATCCAATGGTTTGCAAACCTAGATCTACTTCCAATCTTGCAGATTAATGAACCCATCTATCCTAGACTAGTTCGATTGTTTTACAATAACATAAAAATAGATGAGGAAGAAAGGATGTCCACCTATCTTTTAGGACAACACATCTCAATCACTAATAGATTCATTTGTGATATGATAGGCATTCCCATGAAAAGCATAGGATTTTACTTTAGAGGATCATGGGTTGATGAAACTATTGGAACATCCTATGCTGAAGCCTTAGGAACAATCTTGGACAATCCCGACATAACATTAGTTCCTAAAAGTTGTGAACATCTACTACCTATGAACACTAAATTACTTCATCATATCATGACTAGTATAATCCTTCCTAAACAATACCATCATGATGAAGTGAGTCAATTAGAATTAGGAACTATGTACTTAATCATGAAGGGACATGACATCTGTCTTGGCTATCTTATCCAACAAAGCATGTTAGAATTATCTAAGAAAGATATGATGCTCCCATATGGTGGTATAATCACTAGAATAATAAAAGCTTACGACATTCTAATATCACCAGAAGAAGAAGTAATGAAAGTAGATCGATACAGCATAATAAACAAAAATCTACTTCACCGACTAAGATGTTACTATAGAAACGGTAACTGGGTTAGACTCCCTAGAAGGACAGATCACCCTCAATCTGAACCAGAACCGGAAACACCAGTATTTAGGGGTACTCAATCTCCTCCAATCCTTCCCCTTGAGGAAACACATCCAGTTGAGCAAACTCATACATCCGTCGAAGAAATTGGGATTCGAATGGACCGATTCGAACAGAGACAAGAACGGATTGAACAACGACAAGATCAAATTCTATCAGAGCTACAGCAGATTCATAGTCAATTCGACTCCTTGTTTAGGCACTTTAATTTTCCACCTCATGAATGAACTTGTATGAACATTTGTTGTTGTAAACTTCTTATGTTACTTCTGACATGCTGGTTGTAAACATCTATTGTGGTAAACATTTGACATGTGCTTTGTGGTAAAGGTTATCTCGAACTTTAATCATATCGTTTTTTTTTTATATGTGATAAGAATATTGTGTTCTGAAACTAAAAGTTTTGAAAACCTTGTGCATTGATTAGGAATGTTGATGTGTCCGAATAAATAAACTTGTTAAAATTATTTTTCGGACTATATTGAATGATCAGATCACATGAATGCCATTTTCTATGATTATATGTGAAAATCTGTAACAAAATCTTGTCCAAATGCATCTTAGTTGTTCGAATGCTATAAAACAGATTTATTCGTACACTTTCATGAAAAATAAGTTTTTGAATTAAATCTGATAAAGTGATTCCTGAATATGTATTTCATTCTGTAATATCTTTACGGGTAAAATGAATTATAACAAAAGGGGGAAGAAGTTTTCAAAGCAATCTATGTAAAATCCCTCTATAAGCTTTCGTCTAAATTGGTCTTCCTTGTATAACAATGCTTTTTGTTGATGACAAAGGGGGAGAAATATATGAATTGATAAACACTGTGATTAGAAATACCTTGAGTGATGCTATAAATAATGTTTGCACAATGCCATCCTTGCATCACCAAGAGATATATGAAACATGTGCTATAGTTTGCATTATGTCTTGAGTTGATATCCTATTTTGTGAAGTAAATGCAAACTTGCTAGAATGATAATATGTGTGCATCATGTAATAGTCCTTCGAGCTTTAAATGATAATGTTCAATTACATGATGAATAGTCACAAACACTATCATACAAACTTGATGATGAATGTCAAGCTTTGACATCATCCTTGAAGAGATACATCATGATAGGTATCATGATGGGAGTATTGATAAGTTTAACTGATCTAACTTATCAATACGTCACTTGAATTCTTAGGTCTTGAATTCAAGGTTGACTTATCTCAACTATGACATATAGACAGGGGGAGTTAAGGATAACTCCATTATCAATTGATTGTCATCATCAAAAAGGGGGAGATTGTTGAATCTCGGATTTTGATGATGAAGTCAATTGTCATTTGTTGTCTAATCTATGTGTTGAGATAAGTGTGCAGGATTAACTACGATGAAAGATAGACAAGCAGCAGGAGTTGCGCCGGAGTCAAGTTCATGATCACGTTGGGAGTTCGAGAGTTCGACGGAAGTACGGACGGTCGTCGAAGGTTTTGCGAGAACAGATCCGAGAAGTCCAGAAGCTTGCCAAGCGAAGCTCGTCGGAACTCGCCAAGTGGATCGTCGCAAAGTCCAGGAGTTTGCCGGAAGTCCGCAAGAGCATCACCGAGGGTTCATCGGATGATCGACGGAAGTTCGCCGGAAACTCGCCGGAAGAAGCGATTGACGCACCGAAGCAAAGCTGCAGAAATTGTCTTAGATTTAATCGTAGTTAGCACGGTGATTAAGTTAGAAATGGGAGGTGATCCCATTAGCTTAATCCTGGGGCAATTGGGCCCCTGAAGAACTCAAGTTGGGTCGAATGGTTCAACCCATTCGAACCCAAGAAGCTGTGGGAGGTGCAACCGCCCAGGCAGGGAGGTGCCACCGCCCAGGCTAAGTCTCCCAGCGAGACTGGGCGGTGCAACCGCTCCAGCCAGGCGGTGCAACCGCCCAGGCTAAGTCTCCCAGCGAGACTGGGAGGTGCAACCGCTCCAGCCAGGCGGTGCAACCGCCCAGGGCTCAGTCTCCAAGCGAGACTGGGCGGTGCAACCTCCTCTGTCAAGTGGTAGCACCGCTTGAGCTCAAGTTTCGAGCTCTGCCTGGTGATGCAATCACCGAGCTCAGTCTTCGAGCTCTGGAAGAGAAGTACGACCTCTCTGGCCAGGAGATGCATAGCCTAAGCTCAGTCTTCGAGCTCTGGCAGAGAGGTGCAACCACCTCTGGCAGAGAGGTGCAACCACCTCTGGCAGAAAGGGGCGATCACCTCTGGCAGAGAAGAGAAACTTCTCTGGTCAGGAGATGCACCGCCTGAGCTCGGTCTTCGAGCTCTGGCAGGAAGGTGCAACCACCCCTGACAGAGAAGTTGGAACCGTCCGAGCTCAGTCTTCGAGCTCTGCCAGGCGGTGCCACCTCTCCAGTCGAAAGGTGCAACCGCCTGAGCTCAGACTTCGAGCTCTGCCAGGCGGTGCCACCTCTCCAGTCAAGAGGTGCAACCGCCTGATCCCGGAATTCCGGGATTTGATCGTTTTGAGCTCGAAATTTGAATTGGGTTGGGGCCTATAAATACCCCACCCATTCAGCACTGAAAAGATACAGACCCACACCGAAATCTTGATCTTTTCTGTGATTCTAAGAGCTCAAAAGTGTTGTAAAGCCTTTAAGTCTCCTCCTTCTGTTCTTCAAGTTTTCAGTTGTAAAGTGAGGAGAGAAAGGTCTGTAAAGGTTGTCTCCTGAGCCTGTTAAAAGGAGAGAAACTGTAAAAAGGCAGTTTGGCCTTCGCCCATTGAAGGAAGGCCCCTAGTTGACGTCGGCAACCTCGTCGGTGGAGGAAGCCAAAAGTGGAGTAGGTCAAGGCTGACCGAACCACTCTAAATCTCTGGTTTGCGTTTATTTTTGAGCACTTTATCATTACTGCAAACCTCCTCCATTACTACTGCTCTCTGCGCTCTCACGAACAAGTTCTAAGTGCTGTTCTTCCGAATCTGCATTCAGACGTAAATTCGTATTTTCGTACATTACAGTTTACGTTTACGTTTGATTCTGCAGAACTGTCTTCCATGCTTTTACGAAAGAGTTTCTTTGCAGTTTACACTTACATTTTGATCCTATTGATAACTGCAAACTGTCCTCTACAATTTTACGAACGAGTTTCAACATTTAGACGTAAAGCTGCATTTAGACGTAAATCGGCTTTCCTCTCACAATCATCAGTTCTCAGTTCACGTTTACGTCTTGATTTCAACTGCATACTGCCTTCTGCGAGTATACAAACGAGATTCAAAGTTTAGACGTAAATCTGCGTTTAGACGTAAATCTGCGTTTAGACGTAAAACTACGTTTAGACGTAAATCTGAGTTTAGACGTAAACTGCGCTTAGACGCAAAACTGCGCTTAGACGCAAACTGCGCTTAGACGCAAACTGTGTTTAGACGCAAACTGCGCTTAGACGCAAACTGCACTTAGATACAAACTGAGAATTAGCTTTTGCATCATAATAGCTTTTATTGAACGAACGCAGCTTTTGGTTTTTAATCGCTGTAAGATATCCGCTGCACTAATTCACCCCCCCCCCCCTCTTAGTGCTCTCGATCCTAACATGAACAATTAGTCTGTATTGTCAATTTACTTTTTTATTCAATCCATCCTATCACCTACTTGTAGGTAATATAACGTTTCTCGTGCTTGATCAATAAACCACTATCGATAGCCTATTGTTGACAAGGGTAGTGGTGTTCAGTGGTTGCCAACCTAGTCATGGGCATCATGGGCAATGATTGTGTGTGCAATGAAAGCACTGTAGATTATGGCAACTACGGTGCATTCAACGGTTGCAGTCGTTATGTAGTGTCGCTGCGTGCGATGACTATGGTGATTGCCATTATGTGCAGTGGCTGTGGTGATTACTGTTGCCTGCAACAGCTACGTTGGTTGCAGTAATGCTATTATGGTGGCGTCTATTAGCCATGGCCAATATCACTGAATGCCAAAGGCAAATGAGGTCATTACGGGACGTGTGTGCACAATCGTGTCATGATGACCATGATTGCTAGGCAATGCGCTCGCATAACCATGCATGGGCGGGGAGGCCATGGGCAAGCGACAATTGCGACACCTCACGCATGATGACGGTTGCACCTCATGTAGCGACCATAGAAAGGGATAATTTAGGTTTTTATAAAAAGATAATTTTGCCCTCATAAATAAGATAATTTAGATCTATGTCCCTAAGTTTACTTTCTAGTTCTACCCTTATAGAAATCAAAATTTTGCTCTAAATATCCTAAGTGAAAAATTATAGTTTTACCCTTTAAAAATTAATTTTTTTAAAATTATATCCTCAATTATAAAATTTGATTACTTGATTGGATTTAGATTCAATCAATCAAGTCTTAATCAAATTTAGGAAAAATTAAAATTTTGATAGGTTTTTTTTTATTTTGATCGATTTTAAGTTTTGACTAACTTAATTGGGTTGATATTTAGTCGGCCTACTTAATTAAATAGGATTAATTGATCTAATTTAAGTTTTCATATAGAATTTTAAAAAATATAAATTATAATTTTCTTTGATATTTTTCTCATTATTGATAACATTTTACATTTGATAAATAAAAATCTAATTATTATTCTTTGATATTTATTTGGTTATTCCCATATATAAGTTTAATATTATGAAATAATATTTATTTTACATAAAAATATGATTTATGATTTATTATAATTACAATTATCATATAAGTTTTTTTATGTTGATTAATGTTTAATAATTATTATAATTAGTATTTTATTATTAAACTATTTTAACATAAATTGGATTAAAAATTTTGGTAAATATTATTTGTAACTTATAACTCTAACTTTTATCATAAAACTTTTAAACTATAATAAATCTTATAAAAATGGGATGATAGACTTATAATTTATAATAAAACTTTTATCATTTATATAATATTTTAAATTATATTTTATATTATTGTATTAGTCTTGTAGTAGCTAAAGAATTCTAGCGCAATAACCTATGAAATTAAATTAAAGAATTAGCCCTAAATGATATTAAAAATATAATATTTATAATGACATATATAATTAAAAAATTTAGATAATTCTAAAGGAGAATTTACTTTGAATAATTATATGATGGGGTAGGATAATGCTATTTTGGATATCCTTATAGTTTAAGGTTGTATACTCAAATATAGTAATATTATTTTATAAGAATGGTAGTAGTCCTCCATAGATAATTTTGTGTGAACACTAAATATGTCAATATTTCACCCAAAAGTAAAATAAGGATGATATTAATATTTCAATATTACTTGAAAAACTCAAAATAGCTTGAGCATATATAATTTACATTTGGTGTGTTAGATCTTGATCATATTAGTTGAAAGAATCACAGACTTAATTACTAAAAAAATTATAAAATAAATAATTAAGATAACTAAATGGGAAAGGTCTAAAAGACTTAGTCTTTTGATAATTGCTAATAATATTTAGACTTTATAATAGCATACTAGAATATTTAAATATTAATTTAAATTTACTAATAAGTTATTGGCTAGCATATTAATAAAAAAATGACTAAAATTTAGTATGATGGTATTTGAGGAATTCAAGATTATATCCTTAATATGCTGTAAGTTCAAGAATATTAAATAAGAATGTAGTTGAGTTCTTTCTCTTATAATTTATTTTTAATTCTATTTCTTCCTATTTTGACTCATTTAAAATTTACTATAATAAAATTAAGGATATATGTAATTTTAATGAACTAACTAGTATATATATTTAGAAAAAAATAAGATTAAAATAGGAAAGACTCATAATATTTTAGGTACTACTCAAGGAGTGAGTAATAATAAAAGAAAGTTGAAGCATAAATCACTTGAATTTATAAATATTATATAAACTCATAAATGAAATCTTAATAATAAAGTGCTACTTTTTGGGCGAGGAAAATCGTATGCAGAATAACTATAATATTTGATTTGAAAGAGAAAGATATAATTCTATGTTTCAAATCAAACATTACATAAATCTTTCTCTAATATTTAGTGGATTAATTCTAACACTTCAACATATGCTACTAATAATAGATATTCAATTTAATATGAAACTAAAAAAGAATGAAATATTCATCATTATGAGGAATCATTTAAAGTAAAAGAGATAGTAATTAATACTTATTGCTTATGCCTAGAAACAATTCATTTGATAGATCTTGAAGATAAATATTATGTTCTTATAATTCTAGATATTTTTTTTTTTTGGTAAGTAAGAGTAATTGGATTAAGTATAAAGTATGTACAAAATAGTTGTCTACACAAACAGTAGACGAAAGCTTGAAAACTCTTAAAGCAGTCTAGAAGAGTGCACCCCACCTCAAAAAGGTGGAATGGTCTCACTCCACCAAACTCATCTCCAAGAGTAGTCAAACAAAAATGTAGTCATTGTTAGGATCGAAGCGACACTAAGAGGGGGGGGGGTGAATTAGTGCAGTGGTAAAGTGCGATAAACTTTTGACGATTTAAACACTTTCGGAAACTTCGTACGATAAAAGTAACGTTTTCGTTTGAAACCGTTTCGATTGCGTTTTAACTTGAAGGGATAAGTAAGATGGAGACAAAGAAGTAGAGCATTAAAGTGCAAATGGTTTGCAGTAATGTAAATGACAATAAGTAAATGCAAACAAGAGATCACGCCGATTTTACAGTGGTTCGGTCAAATGACCTACATCCACTTGCGAGGCCCCTCTTCGATGAGGCTCCCACCTTCCACTAGCAAATCTCTTGAAGGGGAAGGGTAAATACCCCTCTTACAACTTTTTACAAGCGGTTCACTCTCTTATAGATTTTCAGCAAGAAAGAAGGAGATGAACACTAGCAAATTGAAAACAAGACTAGCAAAGACTTTTCTAAGACCTTTCTCTCAATCAATTGCTTCTCAAAAAGTTGTAATCTCAGCTGAGATTTGAGGGGTATTTATAGGCCTCAAGAGGATTCAAATTTGGGCTCCAAAATTTGAATTCTCTTTGGGTTCCTGATGCTGGCGGTGCCACCGCCTGTCAGTGTCAAACACTGACAGTGGACGGGCGGTGCCACCGCCAAGCCAAGCAGTGCCATCGCCCAGCTCTTGGGTGCTGGGCGATGCAACCACCCAATCTGGCGGTGCCACTGCCAGACCCTTCGGTTCACTGGTTGGGCTTCAAATTTAGCCCAAACCAAGTCTAATTTTGGGCCCAGTTGGCCCCTAACCAGGATATAGGATTATCTCTTAATCCTAATCCTAATTACAAGTGAACTATATAACACAAAAACATCCTAAGCAAGTTTTCAACCCCGAACGCCGAGTCTTGTTCCGGTGAGCTTTCTGGCGAACTTCTTCCGACGGACTCCCAGCAAGCTCCCGAACTTGTGATGACTTTAACGAGTAGCCGAGCCTTCTCAGTGATCTCTGTGAACCTCCGACGATCTCTTCGGTGAACTTTCAAAAATTCCGACAGGTTCCCGATTTCTTCTCGGTTGGTTCCGGCAGCATCTCCGACAATTCTTCGGACTCTTAAACGTCCATCGAACTTGACTCCGGTATTCTTGCTTTGTGTTTTCTAGTTATCGTAGTTAATCCTGCACACTTAACTCAATAATATGGATTAGATCAATTAACCTATCAATTGATTTTATCATCAAAATCCGAGATTCAACAATCTCCCCCTTTTTTATGATGATAATCAATTGATGACAGAGTTAAACATAACTCCCCCTATCTGTATACCATATTATGAGAAGATAAAAACACTTGAATTTCATCCCATTGAATCCAAGCATAAACCAATAAGTTCTAACCGTAGAACTTATCGTTATTCTCATTAAGCATAAGTAAATACGAAACTTCGATAAAAATCATTTTCAAGTCGAATGATAAGAGACAATTTTTACTATGACAAGAGATAAAGATTTTCAACATGAATTTCATAATATACATGTTAGACATGCTTTCAATATGATCAATCAATCTTGCGATATTCTCAAAGATTTTGCAAGGCATATAAGACATTCATATCACACAAGCTTTTGCAATTCATATAAGTCATGCTATCAAAATGGTACAAGTCATCACTTTTCTCCCCCTTTGTCATCAACAAAAAGGGAATGAGACTTGAAGCACATAATTTGTGATTATAACATCAGGAATTCAGCATTGATCATACAAAAATTTTATCATTCAAAGTTAAGTATGCTAAAATATTTACGCAGAGTTCATCTTAAAGGAAAATTCAGCATTCATCAGTTTTATCAAATCTCTTCTTTCTATAAATAACAAAAATTGTAGATGTACAAGGAAGAGATAGTGATGAAAAAAAAATTTCAAGTAGTAACTCCAATAAGTCAAGATCAAAATTCGAATACAAATCCATTCAAATTCAATTCGTCAACTTGAAACTCATAATCAAGCCATCAAAATCAATTTCGAGATTCATAAAATATCATAAAATCATTAATCTTGATCAGATGGGAGCAGTGTTTGACTCAAGATAGGATAAGATAATTTAACATGTCATTTAGAATCGAAAGAGAAGGATCAGATTCACCGAGGAACGGAGAGAGGATGAAAAACTTTACGGAAAATCCATTCAAACAAGTTTATTCTTAGGGACAATTTAACATACCTAATTCCCTTCTAATGAATTCAAATTGGTCTTCATTCAAAGCTTTTGTAAATATATCTGCTAATTGATGCTTTGTGTCAATGAATTCTAGAACAACATCATTGTTAATGACATGATTGCATATGAAATGATGCCTAACGTCGATGTGCTTAGTTCTAGAGTGCTGAATTAGATTTTTAGTAAGACATATGGCACTAGTATTATCACATTTTATGGGAATGTTTTTAAAGTGAATTTCATAGTCTTCTAATGTATTTTTCATCCAAACAACTTGTGCACAGCATGCACTTGCAGCAATGTATTCGGCTTCCACCGTAGATAGTGCAACTGAATTTTGTTTCTTGGAAGTCAAAGAAACAAGTGTATGTCCTAAAAATTGGCATGTTTCGGATGTACTTTTTCTATCTATCCTGCATCCGCCAAAATCGACATCTGCATAAGCTATTAAATCGAATTTTTTAGATTTTGGATACCACAATCCTAAATTTGGAGTTCCTTTTGTTGAATCTCGGATTTTGATGATATAATCAATTGGTGGGTTAATTGATCTAATCCATATTATTGAGTTAAGTGTGCAGGATTAACTACGATAACTAGAAAACATAAAGCAAGGATACCGGAGTCGAGCTCGATGGACGTTTAAGAGACCGAAGAATCATCGGAGATGCTGCCGGAACCATCCGAGAAGAAATCGGGAACGTGTCGGAAGTTCGCCGAAGAAATCGTCGGAGGCTCGCGGAGATCACCAAGAAGGCACGGCTACTCATTAAAGTCATCACAAAGATTGGGAGCTTGCAGGGAGTCCGTCGGAAGAAGTTCGTCGGAAAGCTCGCCGGAACAAGACTCGACGTTCGCGGTTAAAATACTTGCTTAGGATGTTTTTTTTGTGTTATGTAGTTCACCTGTAATTAGGATTAGGATTAAGAAATAATCATATATCCTGGTTAGGGGCCAACTGGGCCCAAAGTCAGATTTGGTTTGGGCTAAAATTAAGCCAAACAAATGAATTGGAGAGCCAGGCGGTGGCACCGCCTGGCTGGGCGGTGACACCTCCTTGGCTGGGCGGTTGCACCGTCCAGCACCCGAGCGCTGGGTGGTGGCACCGCCTGGCTGGGCGGTGGAATCGCCAGCACCGGGAACCCTAAGAGAATTCAAATTTTGGAGCCCAAAATTTGAATCCTCTTGAGGCCTATAAATACCCCTCAAATCTCAGCTGAGGTTACAACTTTTGAGAAGCATTTTGATTGAGAGAAAAGTCTTAGAAAGTCTTAGCAAGTCTTGTTTTCAATTTGCTAGAGAGTTCTCCTCCTTCTTTCTTATTGAAAATTTGTAAGAGGTTGAGCTGCTTGTAAAAGGTTGTAAGAGGGGTGTTTACCCTTCCATTTCAAGAGACTTGCTAGTGGAAGGTGGGAGCCTCATCGAAGAGGGGCCTCGCAAGTGGAGTAGGTCATTTGACCGAACCACTCTAAAAATCGGCGTAATCTCTGGTTTGCTTTTTATTATTGTCATTTACATTACTGCAAATCTTCTTACTGCTTTAGTTCCTTATTACTCTTGCTGCGCAACTTTAAGAATACGCCTTCAAGTTAAATTTCTCAAGTTTCGTTCTTAACGTACGAAAGATTTTGTTAAAATCGAAGTTTTAATCCGCTGCACTAATTCACCCCCCCCTCTTAGTGCCGCTCCGATCCTAACAAGTGGTATCAGAGCAAGGTTATCTCTCATATTTGGTTTAATACCCAAGAGAGATGGCTTACTCCGGCATGTAAGAGGGCCATTCTATTGCACGACCACCTTTGTTTAATGGGTCGGATTACACATATTGGAAGACTCTCATGAGAATCTTCCTCATTTCTATGGACTTTGAGCTTTAGTCTATTGTCGAGAATGGATTTCAAAAATCTTCTCTTTCGATGAGCGAATGGGATGAATCGGAGAAGAAGGTTTTTGCTTTAAATGCAAAGGCTATGAATGCCTTGTTTTGTGCACTAGATAAAAACGAATTTAATCGTGTTTCAATGTGTGATTCAGCTTTTGATATTTGGAGAACTCTTGAGGTCACTCATGAAGGCACTAGCCGAGTGAAAGAGTCCAAAATCAACATCCTTGTGCACTCTTACGAACTTTTCCGAATGAAACCAAGTGAGTCCATCGGAGACATGTACACCCGGTTTACGGATGTCATCAATGGACTCAAAGCTCTTGGTAAAGATTTTACTAACTTTGAACTAGTAACTAAAATTTTAAGATCCCTCCCTAAAAGTTGGGATCCAAAAGTTACGGCCATTCAAGAGGCCAAAGACCTTAAAGCATTCCCTCTTGAAGAACTCATTGGGTCTCTAATGACCTACGAAATGACATGTCAAGCTCATGACGAACTCGAGAACCCCCTTCCAAAGAACAGGAAGGATATGGCACTCAAATCACAAGAAGACCACTTGAAAGGAACATCAAGTGATGAGGACAGTGACAATGACATTGCACTTTTGACTCAAAAGTTTAAAAAATATTTAAGAAAGAACAGATTTAAAAATAATACAAAAAATAAATTTGAACAAAAGAAGGACCAAGTGATTTGCTATGAATGCAAAAAACCGGGACACTATAAGAACGATTGTCCTCAAGCCAAAAAAAGAACATTAAAGAAGAAGGCATTCAAGGCAACGTGGGATGATTCAAGCGCATCCGAAGAAGAGGAGTCCAACACCGAGCAAGTTGCTCATTACGCGCTAATGGCGTTAGGAGAAGAGGTATGTGATTTATTTAATGAAGACTTATCTTTTGAAGAACTATCTATCGCTTTTCATGAATTATTTGATGAATGTAGAACTGTTAGCAAGAAGTTAAGTATCTTAAAGAAAGAGCATGCTTTGCTACAAGATAAGTTTGATAGTCTTCAAACTCCTCCATGCTCTAAGTGTGAGCACTTAGAAGCAATAAAAAATGAAAATTTGCTTCTTAAGGAAACCTTAAACAAGTTTAAGGTTGGTAGCAAAGGATTAGATATGATCCTTGCACACAAGGGTCACATCGCAAATAGAAATGGAATTGGATTTGTAAAAGGATTACATCAAAATTCTACCACTTTCATAAAAGGACCTACATTACATGTTTCCTCTTATATGAAATGCAACTTTTGTTGCAAATCCGGACATATTGCCTACAAATGCCCATTTAGGAAAATTAGTTCACAAAAATTAATATGGGTTCCTAAAGGAACTATAAAGAATTCAATCATAAATAACAAAGTTAGTGGGTCAATTTTTGAGGCACCCAAAATCAAATGGGTACCTAAAAATCATCCTCTTTTGTAGACAAACCCACAAGCTAGGAGCAAGAGATGGTATCTCGATAGTGGATGCTCAAGACATATGACTGGAGATCCATCTCATTTCTCTATGCTCACTAGCAAAGAAGAAGGGTACGTTACCTTCGGAGACAACAACAAGGGCAAAATCATTGGCAAGGGAACTATTGGTAACAAATTTAATTTTTCCATTGATGATGTCTTACTAGTTGATGGATTGAAACATAATCTCTTGAGTATTAGTCAACTATGCGATAAAGGTTACATCGTTAGATTTGAATCAAATATGTGCATTATTGAAAAACCAAATCATAACATGACTATGATTGCTTTAAAACAAAATAATGTCTATACCATCAATCTTGATGAACTAAGTAATGAAATGTGCTTCTCCGCCGTAAATGATGATGCTTGGCTTTGGCATAGGAGATTAGGCCATGCAAGCATGAAAACAATATCTAAGATCTCATCTCAAGAATTAGTACGAGGAATTCCAAATATAAAGTTTATTAAGGACAAAGTATGCGATGCATGTCAACTAGGCAAACAAATAAAAACAAGCTTCAAACCAAAAAATCAAATTAGCACTACTAGACCATTACAATTGATCCATTTGGACTTATTTGGACCAATTGATACAACAAGTCTAGGTGGAAGCAAATATGCTTTTGTGATTGTGGATGACTACTCTAGATACACTTGAACCTATTTCTTAGCTCACAAAAGTGATTGCTTCAAGTGTTTCTCTAAATTTTGTAAACTCACTCAAAACAAAAAAGGCTTCATGATTTCATCAATTCGGAGTGATCACGGTGGTGAATTCCAAAATCATGACTTTCAAAATTTTTGCGAAAGTAATGGGTACAATCACAACTTCTCAACTCCAAGAAATCCTCAACAAAATGGAGTAGTTGAAAGGAAAAATAGAAACCTACAAGAAATGGCAAGAACTATGTTGAATGAACATAGTTTACCTAAGTACTTTTGGGCCGAAGCCGTAAATACGGCTTGCTACATCATGAATAGAGTTCTAATAAGACCATCCTTATCCAAAACTCCCTATGAATTATGGAATAACAAAAAACCAAACATCTCCTATTTTAAAGTTTTTGGTTGTAAATGCTTTATTTTAAATGAAAGGGATGCTTTAGGAAAATTTGATGCTAAATCCGATGATGGCATCTTTCTTGGTTACTCTTCCGTTTCTAAAGCTTTTCGGGTTTTTAATAAAAGAACTTTAGTAATTGAAGAGTCTATTCATGTAGTTTTTAATGAAATTTCCGATTTAAAGAAAAATGATTTTGATGATGATCTTGTTTTTGATAATTTGAATTTAAATGAACCCTCTCCTCAAAATAGCCATTTGAATGCATCTTCTTCCGAAATTTCTTTACCAAAAGAATGGAAGTATGTAGATGCTCATCCAAAAGAGCAAATTATAGGAGATACATCAAAAGGGGTTCAAACTCGTTCTTCTTTCAAAAATTTCTGTGCTAACGCCGCTTTCCTTTTTCAAATTGAACCTAAATGCATTGACGAAGCCTTAAAAGATGATTTTTGGATCATTGCAATGCAAGAAGAATTGAACCAATTTGAGAGGAATGAGGTATGGAAGCTTGTTCCTAGACCAAGTGACCACTTAGTCATAGGTACTAAGTGGGTCTTTAGAAACAAGCAAGACGAAAATGGTATCGTGGTTAGAAACAAGGCTAGATTAGTGGCCAAAGGTTTCAACCAAGAAGAAGGTATCGATTACGAAGAAACCTTCGCTCCCATGGCTCGATTAGAAGCCATAAGGATGCTCCTTGCCTATGCTAGTAGTAATAATTTTAAACTATTTCAAATGGATGTTAAAAGTGCTTTCTTGAATGGCTTTATTTCCGAAGAAGTATTTGTCGAACAACCTCCTGGATTTGAAAATTCTCTTCTTCCTAATCATGTATTCAAATTGACTAAAGCTCTCTATGGCTTAAAACAAGCTCCTAGAGCTTGGTATGAAAGGCTTAGTTCCTTTCTTATTTTAAATAATTTTACCAAAGGCAAGGTTGATACTCCATTGTTTATTAAACATTTTGAAAATAATTTTCTTATTGTGCAAATTTATGTTGACGATATTGTGTTTGGCTCTTCGGATGAATCACTATGTGAATCATTTGCCAAATGTATGAGTCTTGAATTTGAAATGAGTTTAATGGGTGAATTAACTTTCTTTTTGGGATTACAAATCAAACAACTTAGTGATGGTATATTTCTTAACCAATCCAAATATACATTAGAATTGTTAAAACGATTTAACATGGATAGTTCAAAAGCAATAAACACCCCTATGAGTACTGTGACTAAGTTAGATATGGATGAAAATGGTGAAAGTTTCGATCAAAAAACATATAGGGGAATGATAGGTAGTCTACTCTACCTCACTACAACTAGACCGGATATTATGTTTAGTGTAGGACTTTGTGCTAGGTTTCAATCTAATCCTAAATTATGTCATCTTAAGAGTGTTAAAAGAATATTTAGATATCTTAAAGGAACTCTAAATTTAGGATTGTGGTATCCAAAATCTGAAAAATTCGATCTAATAGCTTATGCAGATGCCGATTTTGGCGGATGCAGGATAGATAGAAAAAGTACATCCGGAACATGCCAATTTTTAGGACATGCACTTGTTTCTTGGACTTCCAAGAAACAAAATTCAGTCGCACTATCTACGGCGGAAGCCGAATACATTGCTGCAAGTGCATGTTGTGCACAAGTAATTTGGATGAAAAATACATTAGAAGACTATGGAATTCACCTTAAAAATATTCCCATAAAATGCGATAATACTAGTGCCATATGCCTTACTAAAAATCCAATTCAGCACTCTAGAACTAAGCACATCGACGTTAGGCATCATTTCATACGCAATCATGTTCTTAACAATGATGTTGTTTTAGAATTCATTGACACAAAGCATCAATTAGCAGATATATTTACAAAAGCCTTGAATGAAGACCAATTTGAATTCATACGAAGGGAATTAGGCATGCTAAATTGTCCCTAAAATAAACTTCACAAAAGGACTCGTTCTTTTCCCTTCGTTTATGAATTTGAATTCTTCCTTCTTCAATTCAAAATGATCCATTAAAGTATAAATTATGATCTTGAGGGAAGAAGCTAAACAAAAGGAAGGAAGAAAATTTTTTTTTTTTCTTTCTTTCTTTCCTCCGCGTGATGCCAGCGGTGGCACCGCCAAATCCGGCGGTTGCACCGACTGACGCTCGGGCGCCAGGCGGTGACACCGACCAGTTTGGCGGTGACACCGACCGAGTCACCCTTTTAACCCGAGGGGTTAGGGCAGGCGGTGACACCGCCCCCAACCCGAAGAAAGACCTCTCAAAACCCTCTCCCATTCCCTCTAAACCTCATTCTAATTCTTAGAAACATTGGAGAAGGATTCTTGGTGGTCCAAGCTTTCCATCTCTCAACATAATCTCCACGAGGTAACACTTGAAATCCCTCTTTTCTTTTCTCTTTCTCTTGCTTATTTTTCACAATTTCATCATCATGTTGTCTAGAAAATGGCTCCTAAGAGATCAAAAGGAATAAGGATTGAAGGAGATTCATATAACCATGACCTTTTTAGATCAAAAGAGGTAGCCCTTAGCTTTCCAAAATTTGAAACACGATGTGTCCATAAGGGAAAATACGTTGATTTGGATGAACTAGAGGACTTAGAACCCATTAGGTGGTTTGCACACCTAGAAGCTCTACCTCTACTACAAATAGATGAACCAATCTATCCACGGTTAGTGAGATTGTTCTATGCCAACCTATATGAAGACAATGATAGCCTAAGCACTTACATTCTAGGAACACCCATTAGAATATTTGACAGCACCATTTGTGAGCTAATTGGCATAACTGAAAAAGATAGGGGATGTTATTTTAAAGGTAAATGGGACGTCAAAAAAATAGGAGCAACCTATTCCGAAGCCGTGAAAACAATTTTTGCAAATCCAAACCTTGACTTCCTACCCAAGAGCTGTGAACACTTAATGCCTTTCAACTCTAAAATTCTTCATCACATTATCACAAGCATCATATTCCCCAAACAATTTCATCTTGACGAAGTAAGTCAAATAGAGATAGGAACCATGTATTCGATTATGACCGGTCAGCATAATTGTTTTGGGTACTTGATTCGCCAACACATGCAGGAAATTATGACTAAAGATACTATATTACCATATGGGAGGTTAATCACTAGAATTCTTCATGCCTATGACATTTGCATTCCACCCGATGAAGAATCTATTCAAAATGATCGATATAACATAATAAATAAAAACCTGCTGAAAAAACTTAGGTGCACTTTTAGCAATGGCATATGGGTTAGGCAGCCTAGAAGGACGGATCCAATTCCTACACCAATAGAACAACCCGAAACACCAATTCTTATGGGAAATGAATCTCCTCCTCCTAGTCCCTTTGGAGCAGCACCTTCAGCTCCTGTTTCCTCCACTGAAGATATCATTATGGCGGAGCTATCTCAGGTCAAATCACAGCAAGAACAAATTCAGAATCAACAAGTTGAAATTTTGAAGACACTACGACAGATGAATGAAAAAATAGATATCATGTATCAGCACTGTGGATTACCTCCTAAGGATTAAATTGATGTATCTTTTTATTCTGTTCTATTTGCTTTTAAAAACAAGTTCATGTTTGTCATCGATTGTACGATAACTGATCTTTCCTTTAGATAACTACTGTCTTAATCTGCATAGATGATGATGTATTTTGGATAAACTATTTCTGGCAAATTTGAATGATGAAATTTGATAAATGCTAAACCTTTTTCTATGATCATCAATTAGCTGGCTTATCTCTTTTTGTTGATGACAAAGGGGGAGAAGTGATGACTTACACCAGAACGATAGCATGACTAATATGAATTACAAAAACTTGTGTGATATGAATGTCTTATATGACTTGCAAATCCTTAAAAATATCACAAGATTGATATCATGAAATTTATATTGAAAATCTTTATCTTCTGTCGTAGCAAAATTCGTCCCGTATCATTTAACTTATGATTTTCATCGAAGTTTCGTACTTACTATTGTTTAATGAGGATAACGATAAGTTCTACGATTAGAACTTATCGGGTTATGCTTGAATCCAATGGGATGGAATTCAAGTGTTTTTTATCTTCTCATAATATGGCATATAGATAGGGGGAGTTATGTTTAACTCCGTCATCAATTGATTGTCATCATCAAAAAGGGGGAGATTGTTGAATCTCGGATTTTGATGATATAATCAATTGGTGGGTTAATTGATCTAATCCATATTATTGAGTTAAGTATGCAGGATTAACTATGATAACCAGAAAACATAAAGCAAGGATACCGAAGTCGAGCTCGATGAACGTTTAAGAGACCGAAGAATCATCGGAGATGCTGCCGGAACCATCCGAGAAGAAATCGGGAACGTGTCGGAAGTTCGCCGAAGAAATCGTCGGAGGCTCGCGGAGATCACCAAGAAGGCTCGGCTACTCGTTAAAGTCATCACAAAGATTGGGAGCTTGCAGGGAGTCCGTCGAAAGAAGTTCGTCGGAAAGCTCGCCGGAACAAGACTCGACGTTCGCGGTTAAAAAACTTGCTTAGGATGTTTTTTTTGTGTTATGTAGTTCACCTGTAATTAGGATTAGGATTAAGAAATAATCATATATCCTGGTTAGGGGCCAACTGGGCCCAAAGTCAGATTTGGTTTGGGCTAAAATTAAGCCAAACAAATGAATTGGAGAGCCAGGCGGTGGCACCGCCTGGCTGGGCGGTGACACCTCCTTGGCTGGGCGGTTGCACCGTCCAGCACCCGAGCGCTGGGCGGTGGCACCGCCTGGCTGGGCGGTGGAACCGCTAGCACCGGAAACCCTAAGAGAATTCAAATTTTGGAGCCCAAAATTTGAATCCTCTTGAGGCCTATAAATACCCCTCAAATCTCAGCTGAGGTTACAACTTTTGAGAAGCATTTTGATTGAGAGAAAAGTCTTAGAAAGTCTTAGCAAGTCTTGTTTTCAATTTGCTAGAGAGTTCTCCTCCTTCTTTCTTATTGAAAATTTGTAAGAGGTTGAGCTGCTTGTAAAAGGTTGTAAGAGGGGTGTTTACCCTTCCATTTCAAGAGACTTGCTAGTGGAAGGTGGGAGCCTCATCGAAGAGGGGCCTCGCAAGTGGAGTAGGTCATTTGACCGAACCACTCTAAAAATCGGCGTAATCTCTAGTTTGCTTTTTATTATTGTCATTTACATTACTGCAAATCTTCTTACTGCTTTAGTTCCTTATTACTCTTGCTGCGCAACTTTAAGAATACGCCTTCAAGTTAAATTTCTCAAGTTTCGTTCTTAACGTACGAAAGATTTTGTTAAAATCGAAGTTTTAATCCGCTGCACTAATTCACCCCCCCCCTCTTAGTGCCGCTCCGATCCTAATACCTTTAAGATACCTAAATATTCTTTTAACACTTTTAAGATAAGATAATTTAGGATTTGATTGAAACCTAGCACAAAGTCCTACACTAAACATAATATCCAGTCTAGTCGCGGTGAGGTAGAGTAGACTACCTATCATACCCCTATATGTCTTTTGATCGAAATTTTCATTATTTTCATCCATATCTAACTTAGTCGTAGTACTCATAGGGGTGTTTATTGCTTTTGAATTATCCATGTTAAATCGTTTTAACAATTCTAATGTATATTTAGATTGGTTAAGAAATATACCATCACTAAGTTGTTTAATTTGTAATCCTAAAAAGAAAGTTAATTCACCCATTAAACTCATTTCAAATTCATGACTCATACATTTGGCAAACGATTCACATAGTGATTCATCAGAAGAGCCAAAAATAATATCGTCAACATAAATTTGCACAATAAGAAAATTATTTTCAAAATGTTTAATAAACAATATAGTATCAACCTTGCCTTTGGTAAAATTATTTAAAATAAGAAAGGAACTAAGCCTTTCATACCAAGCTCTAGGAGCTTGTTTCAAGCCATAGAGAGCCTTAGTCAATTTGAATACATGATTAGGAAGAAGAGAATTTTCAAATCCGGGAGGTTGTTCGACATATACTTCTTCGGAAATAAAATCATTCAAGAAGGCACTTTTGACATCCATTTGAAATAGTTTAAAATTATTACTACTAGCATATGCAAGGAGCATCCTTATGGCTTCTAATCGAGCCACGGGAGCGAAGGTTTCTTCGTAATCGATACCTTCTTCTTGGTTGAAACCTTTAGCCACTAATCTAGCCTTGTTTTTAACCACGATACCATTTTCGTCTTGCTTATTTCTAAAGACCCATTTAGTACCAATGACTAAATGGTCACTAGGTCTAGGAACAAGCTTCCATACCTTATTCCTCTCAAATTGATTCAATTCCTCTTGCATTGCAATAACCCAAAAATCATCTTTTATGGCCTCGTCAATGCATTTAGGTTCGATTTGAGAAAGGAAGGTGGCGTTAGCACAAAAATTCTTGAAAGAGGAATGAGTTTGAACCCCTTTTGATGTATCTCCTATAATTAGCTCCTTTAGATGAGTATCTATATACTTCCATTCCTTAGGTAAGGAAATTTCGGAAGAAGGTGCATCCAAGTTACTATTTTGAGGAGGGGGTTCATTTAAATTCAAATTATCAAAACCAAGATCATCATCAAAATCATTTTTCTTTAAATTAAAAATTTCATTAAAAACTACATGAATAGACTCTTCTATTACTAAGGTTCTTTTGTTAAAAACCCGAAAAGCCTTAGAAACGGAAGAGTAACCAAGAAAGATGCCTTCATCGGATTTAGCATCAAATTTTCCTAAGGCATCCCTTTTATTCAAAATAAAGCATTTACAACCGAAAACTTTAAAATAGGAAATATTTGGTTTTTTGTTATTCCATAATTCATAGGGAGTTTTTGATAAGGATGGTCTTATTAGGACTCTATTCATGATGTAGCAAGCTGTATTTACGGCTTCGGCCCAAAAACTTAGGTAAACTATGTTCATTTAACATAATTCTTGTCATTTCTTGTAGGTTTCTATTTTTTTTTTCAACTACTCCATTTTGTTGGGGATTCCTTGGAGTGGAGAAGTTGTGATTGTATCCATTAACTTCACAAAAATTTTGAAAGTCACGGTTTTGAAATTTGCCACCGTGATCACTCCGAATTGATGAAACCATGAAACCCTTTTCATTTTGAGTGAGTTTACAAAATTTAGAGAAACACTTGAAACAATCACTTTTGTGAGCTAAGAAAGAGGTCCAAGTGTATCTAGTATAGTCATCCATAATTACAAATGCATATTTGCTTCCCCCTAGACTTGTCGTGTCAATTAGTCCAAATAAGTCCAAATGAATCAATTGTAATGGTCTAGTGGTGCTAATTTGAGTTTTTGGTTTGAAACTAGTTTTTATTTGTTTACCTAGTTGACATGCATCGCATACTTTGTCCTTAATAAACTTTATGTTTGGAATTCCTCGTACTAATTCTCTAGATGAGATCTTAGATATTAGTTTCATGCTTGCATGGCCTAGTCTCCTATGCTAAAGCCAAGCATCATCATTTAAAGCGGAGAAGCACATTTCATTACTTAGTTCATCAAGGTTGATGGTGTAGACATTATTTTGTTTTAATGCAATCATAGTTATGTTATGGTTTGGTTTTTCAATAATACACACATTTGATTCAAATCTAACGATATAAACTTTATCGCATAATTGACTAACACTCAAGAGATTATGTTTCAATCCATCAACTAGTAAGGCATTATCAATAGAAAATTTTAATTTGTTACCTATGGTTCCCTTGCCAATGATTTTGCCTTAGTTGTTGTCTCCGAAGGTGACGTACCCTTCTTCTTTGCTAGTGAGCATAGAGAAATGAGATGGATCTCCAGTCATATGTTTTGAGCATCCACTATCTAGATACCATCTCTTGCTCCTAGCTTATGATGGTGTATGTTTCTACAATAAGGGATTATTTTTAGGTACCCATTTTCTTTTGGGTGCCTTAAAAAGTGATTTAACTTGTTCATCATATTGCATAGAATTGATCATGGTTCCTTTATGAACCCAAATTTGTTTGTTCGGACTAATTTTTTTGAATGGACATTTATAAGTTTTATGTCCATATTTGCAACAAAAGTTGCAATTGCTTTGGTGCCGAACATGTAAGACGGGGCCTTTAATGAAAGTGGTTGGATTTTGGTGAGGACTTCTTACAAATTTGATTCCACTTCTTTTAGGAACGTGACCCTTATTTGTAAGGATCATATTCAAAGATTTGCTACCAACCTCGAATTTCTTCAAGGTGTCCTTAAGTAGCAAGTTCTCCTTTTGGAGAGATTCTAGATCATGGCATTTTATACATGGAGCTAAACTATCATGATATTCAGTTTTTAATTTATCGATATCACAAGTGAGACTATCATGCTCCTTTTTTAGTAATTTATATTTTCTAGTAATTGTCTTACATTCATCAAATAACTCATGGAAAGCATTTAATAATTCATGATAAGGTAAATCTGCATCAATTAAATATGTTACCTCTTCTCCGATGGCCATTAGGGCGTAATGAGCAACTTGCTCGGTGTTGGACTCCTCTTTTTCGGACGCGCTTGAATCATCCCATGTTGCCTTGAGCGCCTTCTTCTTTGATGTTCTCTTTTTAGCTTGAGGACAATCATTCTTGTAGTGTCCCGGTTTTTTGCATTCATAGCAAATCACTTGGTCCTTCTTGTGTTCGAACTTATTTTTTGTATTATTTTTAAATTTGTTCTTTCTTAAATATTTTTTAAATTTTTGAGTCAAAAGTGCAATGTCATTGTCACTGTCCTCATCACTTGATGTTCCTTTCAAGTGGTCTTCTTGTGATGTGAGTGTCATATCCTTCCTGTTCTTTGGAAGGGGGTTCTCGAGCTCGTCATGAGCTTGACATGTCTTTTCATAGGTCATTAGAAACCCAATAAATTCTTCAAGAGGGAATGTTTTAAGGTCTTTGGCCTCTTGAATTGCCGTAAGTTTTGGATCCCAACTTTTAGGGAGGGATCTTAAGATTTTAGTTGCTAGTTCAAAGTTAGTAAAATCTTTACCAAGAGCTTTGAGTCCATTGATGACATTTGTGAACCGGGTGTACATGTCTCCGATGGACTCACTTGGTTTCATTTGGAAAAGTTCGTAAGAGTGCACAAGGATGTTGATTTTGGACTCTTTCACTCGGCTAGTGCCTTCATGAGTGACCTCAAGAGTTCTCCAAATATCAAAACCCGAATCACAAATTGAAACACGATTAAATTCATTTTTGTCTAGTGCACAAAACAAGGCATTCATAGCCTTTGCGTTTAAAGCAAAAACCTTCTTCTCCGATTCATTCCATTTGCTCATTGGAAGTAAAGATTTTTGAAATCCATTTTCAACAATAGTCCAAAGCTCGAAATCCATGGAAATGAGGAAGATCCTCATACGAGTCTTCCAGTAAGTATAATATAACCCATTAAACAAGGGTGGACGTGTGATAGAATGACCCTCATGCATGCCGGAGTAAGCCATCTCTCTTGGGTATTAAACCAAATATGAGAGTGAGCCTAGCTCTGATACCAATTGTTAGGATCGGAGTGGCACTAAGAAGTGGGGGGTGAATTAGTGCAGTAAACTTTTGACGATTTAAACACTTTCAGAAACTTCGTACGATAAAAGTAACGTTTTCGTTTGAAACCGTTTCGATTGTGTTTTAACTTGAAGGGATAAGTAAGACGGAGACAAAGAAGTAGAGCATTAAAGTGCAAATGGTTTGTAGTAATGTAAATGACAATAAGTAAATGCAAACCAGAGATCACGCCGATTTTATAGTGGTTTGGTCAAATGACCTACATCCACATGCGAGGCCCCTCTTCGATGAGGCTCCCACCTTCCACTAGCAAATCTCTTGAAGGGGAAGGGTAAATACCCCTCTTACAACTTTTTACAAGCGGTTCACTCTCTTACAGATTTTCAACAAGAAAGAAGGAGGTGAACACTAGCAAATTGAAAACAAGACTAGCAAAGACTTTTCTAAGACCTTTCTCTCAATCAATTGCTTCTCAAAAAGTTGTAATCTCAGCTGAGATTTGAGGGGTATTTATAGGCCTCAAGAGGATTCAAATTTGGGCTCCAAAATTTGAATTCTCTTTGGGTTCCCGATGCTGGCGGTGCCACCGCCTGTCAGTGTCAGACACTGATAGTGGACGGGCGGTGCCACTGCCCAACTCTCAGGTGCTGGGCGGTGCAACCGCCTAGTCTGGCGGTGCCACCGCCAGACCCTTCTGTTCACTGGTTGTGCTTCAAATTTAGCCCAAACCAAGTCTAATTTTGGGCCCAATTGGCCCCTAACCAGGATATAGGATTATCTCTTAATCCTAATCCTAATTACAAGTGAACTACATAACACAAAAACATCTTAAGCAAGTTTTCAACCGCGAACGTGGAGTCTTCTTCCGGCGAGCTTTCCGACGAACTTCTTCCGACGGACTCCCAGCAAGCTCCCGAACTTGTGATGACTTCAACGAGTAGCTGAGCCTTCTCGGTGATCTCCGTGAACCTCCGACGATCTCTTCGGTGAACTTCCAAAAATTCCGACAGGTTCCCGATTTCTTCTCGGTTGGTTCCGGCAGCATCTCCGACGATTCTTCGAACTCTTAAACGTCCATCGAACTTGACTCCGGTATTCTTGCTTTGTGTTTTCTGGTTATCGTAGTTAATCCTGCACACTTAACTCAATAATATGGATTAGATCAATTAACCCATCAATTGATTTTATCATCAAAATCCAAGATTCAACAGTCATGACTATATTGGGAAACCTAGGAAGCCATCACATGTGTAGTGGAAATAAAATACAAAAACGAGTTTCCCAAAAGAACGATATAGGAATGCTGTGCAATGATTAAGAGGGAAAAACTTGATAAATCAAAAAACTGCATAAGAGTCGTGAGACGTTCTCACCTAGGGGAGATCGTATATCCCTGAAAATGTAGATTCAAGTCTGTGGATGAAGGAGGTCAGATGTCTTCCTCTCTAGTTGCATTCGTAGCATATTACTTGTTCTTTCTTAAGTTCACCTTTATTTTTAGTATCGTTTTTAGATTTATTTCTTTTTATAAATTTTTTAAACTTTTTGTTAAGAGTGCCAAGTCATCATCGTAGTCCTCATCACATAAATTTTCTTTCAAGTGGTCTTCATGAGTTCTTAGTTCCATATCCTTCATGTTCTTTAAAAGGTTGTTCTCAAGCTCTTCATGAGCATTATAAGTCATCTCATAGGTCATTAGTGACCCGAGAAGTTCTTCGAGAGGAAAGTTATTCAAATTCTTGACTTCTTGAATGGCCGTTACTTCAGGGTCCCAACTCTTTGGAAGTGATCTCAAGATTTTATTAATAAGTTCAATATTTAAAAAATATTTGCCAAGAGATTTTAAACTATTGAGGACATTCGTAAAACGGGTATACATGTCAATAATAGTTTCACTTGATTTCATCCGAAACAATTCATAAGTATAAACTAAAAGATTTATCTTTGACTTCTTTACTCTACTAGTACCTTTGTGAGTAATTTCGAGTATGTACCAAATATCAAAAGTCGTTTTACAAATAGATACTCGATTGAACTCGTTTTTATCTAAAATGCAAAATAAGGCATTCATAGCCTTGGTATTTAAAATGAAAGTCTTCTTCTCCAACTCATTCCAATCGTTCATTCGAAGAGAAGACTTTTGAAAGTCATTTTTCACAATGTTTCATAACTCAAAATCCATAGAAATTAGAAAAATCCTCATTCTAGTCTTCCAATAGGTGTAATCCATCCCACTAAACATAGTTGGATGTGTAATTGAATGACCCTCTTGGTTGTTAGTAAATACCATCTCTCGTAGGTTTCAAACCAAATAAGAGTGACCTTGCTCTGATACCAATTGTTAGGATCAAGAGCAGTACTAAGAGAGGGGGGGGGGGGGGGGGGTGAATTAGTGTATTGAAAAAATCATCAATTTTGTACAACATTCATTTGTTAAAAACTAATTTTAGAAAGTGCTTAACTTTAAAGTAAATGAACTAGCAGTTAACTTATAAAGTAATAGTAGTAGTAAAAAGCAGAATGGAAATGAGCATACTAGAATCTATAATGGTTCGGTCATTGTGACTTATATCCACTTTCGATTCCTCCTCTGTCGAGGTCACCAACGTCCACTAATGGTCTTTCTTCAATGGCCGAAGACCAACCAACCTCTTTATAGCACTTTCTTCCTTTCACGGGTTTAGGAGATAACACTTACAAGGCTCACACCTCGCTTGAATGATCACAAAACTAAAAAGGAAGGAGGACTTTTATCACTTTTACAATACTTTTAACACCCCAAGACTTTAAGATATTGTTCACACTTTCATGCCCTTTCATGCAGAAAAGGGTGGGGTATTTATAGGCTTCAATTATTTCAAAATTGGAGCCAATAAGTATCTCACCCTGGATTTTTGGGTACTGGCGGTACTATCGCCTAACACTCTGACACTGGGTGGTACTACTGCTTGACAGAGCTCGGAGACCGAGCTTTGGTGGTACCACCACCCATACCACTTAGGAGACTGAGTCTACAGGCGATTCCACTGCTGGCTGTGACTTTAAGTGTTGAATAGGCTATTCAATCGGCATAGTTTAGCCTTGTTAAGAGCTCAATTGGCCCCTAATTGAGTTAGTGAGATTACCTCTCAATCCTAACTCAACTTAAGGTCTAACTAGTATAATTAAGACATTTAAATAAGTAACCTCTGTCCGGTATGTCGACTGTTCTCTCGATGTTCTTTCGGCGAATTTCTCAGTGATATTCCAATGAACTTCCGATGAACTCTCAGCGAGCTTCCGGCAAACTTTTGGCACATTGTTCGAATCTTCGACGCATCGTCCAATCTTTGACTCCAGCCTAACATCTGCTTTATGCCTTACTACTATCGTAGTTAATCCTGCACACTTATCTAAACATATAGATTAGATCCAATAATTTACCAATTGATTTCATTATCAAAATATGAGATTCAACAATAAGGATACTCCTTACCTATGCTAGTTATAATAATTTGAAGTTATTTCAAATGGATGTTAAAAGTGCTTTTCTTAATGGCTTTATTTCCAAAGAAGTTTATGTTGAACAATCACTCGGATTTCAAAATGCCATTTTTCTGAATCATATTTTTAAGTTGTCTAAGGCTTTCTATAGTTTGAAACAAGCTTAAAGGGCTTCGTTTGAGAGACTTAGTTCCTTTCTAATTAAGAATGATTTTTTAAAAGGTAAGGTAGATATTGTTGAATCTCATATTTTGATGATGAAACTAATTAATATTGTATCTGATCTATATTTTAAGTGACACAGGAAGCTTTGATCAGGGAGAGATAATTAAAGCAGAAAGAATCATGTTGGGCCAGAGTGGGACATATCAAAAGATTGGATGTCGAGCTGGAGGATCGGTCGACGTATCAATAAAAGGCCTCGAGCCATGGGATCGGGCATCAGGCCAAGAAGAGCAAATATTGTGCCAAGGAAATCAGAATTGTGGAGGTTAACTGGTTGATTGGGCAATAGGCCACAAGAGAGGAAGATGCATCGAAGAATCAAACTAGGTGTCAATGAACCAATGGCATGCTAGATAACATTTGATTAGCTTAATAATAATTGTCTAGATCGAAGTAGGTTTTAAGTATGTAAGATTTACTACAATAGTGATCAAGGCATAAAGCAAAATAAAGTCTCTGAGTCAAGAACGAGATTTCGTTGGGAGTTCAATAGTTTGTCGGAAGTTCGAATGTTCGTCGAAAGTTCTTCCGGAATTGACTGAGAAGTCTAGGAGCTTACCAAAGAAGCTCATCAGAACTTGCCAAGAAGGTCGTCATGAAGTCCAGGAACTTGCAGGGAGTCCATTGGAACATTACCGAGAGATCGTCGGAAGTTCGCTGGAAGATCACTAAAAACTCGTCGGAAGAAACCTAGACTTACCGAACTTATTTAGCTTAGTATATGCCTTAAAATTTATAGTTAGCACATAATTGGGTTGGAATTAGGCCAACTCAATTAGAGGCCAATTGCGCCCAAGTTTGGGCAGTGTTGGGCCAAGTGAAATGCCTAAACAGTGACCCAACATGTAGCACCATCGGTGGCTCAGTCTACGAGGTATAGTCTCTGAGATTGTGTCAAGCAGTAATGCCGTCAGTCTGGGTAGTGGTGCCTCCCAAACACAGTATTCTAGGTAGTGGTACCGCTAAACTAGGCGGTGGTATTGCCTAGTGTTAGTGCTGCAGGCGGTGGTATCGTCAATATCCAAAAAATCAAGGATGAGACACTTTAAGGCTCCAAGTTTAAATCCATTTGAGGCCTATAAAGACCCCTCTAATCCCTGGTTAATATACACAAGAATTGAGAGCAAAAAAATAGAAAAATATTATTATAGTCTTGTGAGAACTCCTCTCAAGCTCTAAGTGTTAGTGTGGTTTAATAGAAGAGAAAGTGGGGGTGTAAAGGTTCTCTCCTGAGCCTACAAAAGGAGAATAGAGTTGTAAGAATGTGATTAGTCTTCACTTATTGAAGGAATATCGTTAGTAGATACTGGTGGCCTCGACAAAATAGGAATCGTGAGTGGATGTAGGTCACGACGACCGAACCACTATAAAATTTAGCTTATATTTATATTTGAGCAATTTACCTTTACTGTAAACTGCTTTACTTACCTACTACTTTCACTATATATATGAACGAGATTTCAAGTTAAATACATTTCCAATATCAGTTTTATCGAAAAAAAGATTTTTTGAATCGACGTCGTTTTTATCTGCTGCACTAATTGACCCCCCTCTTAGTGCTAACTTGATCCTAACAGATACCATATTGTTTATTAAATATATTAAAAATAATTTTCTTATAGTTCAACTTTATATTGATGATATCATTTTTGGTTCTTCAAATGAGTCTTTGTGTGAATATTTTGCTAATAGTATGAGCCAAGAATTCGAAATAAGTTTAACGAATGAATTAAGTTTTTTCTTATGATTACAAATTAAGTAACTTAGTATGGAACCTTTGTTAGTCGAACTAAGTATGTATTAGATCTATTAAAATGATTTAATATGGATAGTTCTAAGGTTATTAATACACTAATAAACACTTCTACAAAATTAGATATGGACAGTGATAGAGAATATTTTGATCAAAAAACTTATAGGGGTATGATATATAGTTTACTATACCTCACAGCAATTAAACCTGATATTATGTTTAGTGTTGGACTATGTGCTAGATTTCAATCTAATCCCAAGTAATCTCACTTAAAAGCTATTAATAGGATTTTCAGATATTTAAAATGATCTCTTAATTTAGGATTATAGTATCCAAATTTAAAAAAATTTAAATTAATTGCTTATGTCGATGTTGATTTTGTTGGATGTAGAATAGATAAAAAAGCACATCCAGAACATGTCAACTCTTAGGTCATGCACTTATTTTTTGGTCTTCCAAGAAATAAAATTTTGTTACATTATCTACAATCGAGGCTGACAGTAGGTGCATGTTGTGCATGAGTTATTTGGATGAAAAACACTTTAGAAGACTATGGACTTTATTTGAAAAATATTCCTATAAAATGTGATAACACTAGTGCAATATATTTAACAAAGAATCTCATTCAACACTCTAGAACTAAACGTATTAACTCTAGATATCATTTTATTAGAAATTATATTAATAATCATGACATATCTTTAGAATTTATAGATACAAAGCATCAACTAGTAGATATTTTTACAAAACCATTGAATAAGGAGCAATTTGATTTTATTACAAGAGAAATAGGCATTTTAAATCTTCCAAATGCAATGTTAAATCTTTCAAATGCATGAATGTTTATTATATATTTTTCGGATCATTATCTTGATTTCTCAGTTTGCATGTCTTAAGTTCTCTTTCAAATCAAGATCATTTCCTTTAACACTTCCTTTTGCTAATGAGAAGATTTTCTTTGGAATGAATTGTTAGGATTAAGAGCACTAAGAGTGGGGGGGTTGAATTAGTGCAGCAGAAAACTTTTGACGATTGAAACTGCATTTGTACGTTGAAATCCGATTCCGATGTAAAAATCGTTTCATGTAGATAATAACTTTGAAAGCTTACAGAAATGTATTTGAAGTAAAGTAAGGAAGGCAGTTTGCAGTTAAGATAAATAGCACAAAGGAAATACAAACCATATTTTAGAGTAGTTCAGTCAAACGTGACCTACATCCACTTTCGGCTTCCTCCTTCGATGAGGTCACCGACGTCCACTAGAGGCCTTCCTTCAATAGGCGAAGGCCAACCACCCTTTTACAGTTTCACTCCTTTTGACGGGCTTAGGAGACAACCCTTCCAAAATTTCTCTCCTCTCTTGAATGATGAAAACTTGGAAGAAAAGAGGGAGGAGAACTTCTAGTCTTTATAACACTTTTAAGCTCTAAAAATCATAGAGTAAGATTGGATTTTCAGTGCCCTTTCATGCAGGAAAGGGTGGGGTATATATAGGCTCCAAATTGATTTGAATTTGGAGCTCAAAAGTGTCTTTTCCTGAATTTCCGGGGTCCTGGCGGTACTACCTCCTGACTGGGGTGGTACAACCGCCTGGCAGCTAGGAGACTGAGCCTCTAGGCGGTGCCACCGCCTGACAGGGGTGGTTGCACCGCCCAGTCTCACTCGGAGACTGAGCCCAGGCGGTGCCACCGCCTAACCTGGGCGGTTGCACCACCCAGCTTTCCTGGGAGACCATCTCCTAGGCGGTGCCACCGCCTAATAGGAATTCTGATCCGAATGGGTTGATCCATTCGGCTCAATTTGGGTCTATCAAGGGCCCAATTGCCCCCAGATTAAGTTAATGGGATCACCTCTCATTTCTAGCTTAATCTACATGCTAACTACGATATTTCTTAAGGCATTTACTACAACTTGCTCCGGTGCATCAATCACTTCTTCCGGCGAGCTTCCGACGAACTTCCGGCGAACATCCGATGAACCTTCGGCGATGCTCCGGCAGGCTTCTGACAAACTCCTGGACTTGCGACGATCCACTTGGCAAGTTCTGACGAGCTTCTTTGGCAAGCTCCTGGACTTCTCGGATTTGTTCTCGTAGAACCTCCGACGACCGTCCGGACTTCCGTCGAACTCTCGAAACCCCAAAGTGATCATGGTCTTAACTCCGGCGTAACTCCTGCTGCATGTCTTTCTTCCTTCGTAGTTAATCCTGCACACTTATCTCAACATATGGATTAGATAACAAATGACAATTGACTTCATCATCAAAATCCGAGATTCAACATGAATCATGATCCTTCTCTTGATTTCTCAATATTCTTAACTTGGAGCTTTCTCTTGAATCAAGATTGCTTACTATGATTTCTTCCTCTTACTATTTACAAAAGAATATATATGATTCATGGATTTTTATATAATTTATCTTTTATGTGATGTTCATTTCCTATGAATCCTTCCTCTTTCTATTTATGGAAGTAGAACTTTGATTCATAGACTTTCGGTACTTAACTTTGATTTTTTATGTGATGAATAAGTTCCTCTCTTCTTCTTCTTCTTATTATTATTTTTTTATGATAAAGGGAGAAAAAAACTTGCTAACATATCAAGAAAAGCAAAAATGCTAGCTTGCACATCTCAAGAGAACTAAAAGTGCTTGCACATCTAAAGAGAAGTGCTAGCTTGCCCATTTCAAGAAGCAAAAGTTGTTATTTTGCACATCTCAAGAAGAAAAAATTTTGCTTAGCTCCACATCTCAAAACTTGCTAGTTTGCATATTCTAACTTACTAGCTTTTCTCCATTTTGTTGATGACAAAGGGGGAGAAGTAATGATGAATGATTGAAAATTTTATTGCTTTGATATCATGTATGTTATGCCAAAGTAATGTTGATTTATTTTTGGTATCATGCATGAAGTGATGATGAGTTGTAATCATATATGTTATGCCCAAAGTGATAATGAGTTGTAATGTTTTGAAACTATGATGTATATAATCAAAATTGTTTCACTTGAATTCAAAAGTTACTTTTCCTTTTGAATTCAAGTTTGCCTTATTTTGATATGGCATATATATAGGGGGAGTTAAGGTTAACTCCGTCATCAATTAATTGTCATAATAAAAAAGAGGGATATTATTGAATCTTGTGTTGAATCTCGGATTTTGATGATGAAATCAATTGGTGAATTGTTTGACCTAATCTATGTGTTGAGATAAGTGTGCAGGATTAATTACGATAGCAGTAAGGCATAAAGCATATGATGGGCCAGAGTCGAAGATTCGAACAATGTACCAGAAGTCTGTCGAGAGCTAGTCGAGAGTTCATCAGAAGTTCGCTGGAGGCTCGTCGGAAGATCGCCAAGAGCTCATCGGAAGATCGCCGAGAGTTTGTCGGAAGATCGTTGAGAGTTCATCGGGAGTTCACTGGAAGCTCGCTGGAAGTTTCACCGAGAAGTTCGTCGGAGGTTCGTCGAAAGAAAAATCGACATACCAGACTAATTGCTTGCCTTAATCATAGTTAGAACATTAGTTGAGTTAGGATCAGAAGGTAATCCCACTAACTCAGTCATGGGCCAACTAGGCCCTTAACAGGGCTAAATTGGGCCGGATTGAACAGCCCATTCAGCATCTGAAATCATGATCGGCGATGGCACCGCTTGGCAGACCCGGTCTCCCAAGTGTTCTGGGTGGTGGTACCACCAAGATTGGGTGGCGGTACCATTGGCAGTTATTGTTGCCAGCGATGGTACCGCACCTATCAAGCAGTGGTATCGTCCCTATCAGGTAGTGGTACCACCAAAGCTTGGTCTCCAAGCTCTATCAAGCGGTGGAACCACCTAGTGTCAGGCGATGGTACCGTCAGTACCCTAGAAAATCAGAATGAGATACTTATTGGCTCCAATTTTGAAGCCATTGGGGCCTATAAATATCCCACCCTTTTCTGCATGAAAGGGCACAAAAATATTGGCATAATCTTGAGTCTTTGAAGTGTTAAAGTATTGTAAAAGTGCTAGAGTACTCCTTCTCCCTTTCTAAGTGTTGAGATCATTCAAGAGAGGTGTGAGACTTGTAAGGTTATCTCCTAAACTTGTGAAAAGGAGAAAGCACCGTAAAGAGGTGGCTGGTCTTCTCCTATTGAAGGAAGACCATTAGTGAATGCCGGTGACCTCGATGGAGGAGGAATCAGAAGTGGATTTAGGTCACAATTATCGAACAACTCTAAATTCTAGTTTGCTTTTTTATTTGTGCAATTTACATTACTGCAAACTTCCTTAACCTTCTCTTTGCACTCTTATGAAAGCTTTCAAGTTCAGTTTCTTTTCGAAATGGATTGAATCGAAACGAATATTTTTTGAAATCAATATTTTTTTTCACTACACTAATTCACCCCCCCACCCCCCCACCCTCTCTTAGTGCCGCTCTTGATCCTAACAATTGGTATCAGAGCAAGGTCACTCTCATTTGGTTTGAAACCCAAGAGAGATAGTATTTTCCGACAACCAAGAGAGTCATTCAATCATGTTGAATCTCAGATTTTGATGATGAAACTAATCAATATGTGTTTATATTTTAATCTACATTTTGAGTGATGCAGGATGCTTCGATCGGGATGAGACAATTAAAGCAGGAAAAATCATGTTGTGCTAGGGGAAAACATGTTAGAAGATTGGACGTCAGACCGGACCGGTGGATCAGTTGACGTATCGACAGAAGGCTTTGGGCTGTGGATTCAGACATCGGGTCAAGAAGAGCAGATATTGCACCAAGGATATCGGAGTTGCGGAGTCAACTGGCCGATTGGGCAATAGGCTGCAAGAGAGGACAATGCACTGAAGAATCGGACGAAGCGTCGATGGATCAATAACATACCGGACAACTTGATTAATGCTTAGTATTAATTATCTAGATCGAAGTATGTTTTATATGTGCAGGATTAACTATAATAGCAAGGCATGAAGCAAAATGAAGTCCTGAAGTCAAGGATGCGACTTCATTGGAAGTTTGAGAGTTCATCGGAAGTCCGAACGTTCGTTGGAAGTTCTAACGGAACTAGCCGAGAAGTCTCAGAGCTTGCTAGAGAAGCTCATCGGAACTCCCAAAGAAGATCATCATGAAGTCCAGGAACTTGCCGGGAGTTCGTCGGAACATTACTGAGAGATCGTCAGAAGTTCGCCGGAAGCTTGTTGGAAGAATAGATATAGGGACTTGTTTAGCTTAGCAAATGTCTTAGGATTTCGTAGTTAGCGCGTAATTGAGCTTGGATTTGGGCCAACCCAATTAGGGGCTAGCTAGGCCCATGTTAGAACTATGTTGGGCCCAATAAGAGGCCCAAACAGGGTCCCAAAAAATCTTATCGTCGTGGCACAATTTTTGAGACTATGTCAAGTGGTGGTACCATCAGTCTAGGCGGTTGTACAGCCCCTAGCAGGGTGCCAGGCGGTGGTACCACCAGTCTGGGTGGTGGCACTGCCCAGCACTACCCCCCAGGTGGTGGTACCACCAGACCTGAGCGGTGGTACCGCCTAGGGTAGTGTCAGTTTGACTGACACTGGTTGGTGGTACCGCTAATGCCCGGGGAACCCGGGATGGGAAAGTTTTAGGCTCCAAGTTTGAATCAACTTGAAACCTTTAAATACCCCTCTCATCCCTAGTTAAATAATACAGCACAGAGAGTTCAAAAATAGAAAAATGCTATAGAAATCCCTTGTGAGAATCCTCCTCTAGTCTAAGTGTTAGAATTCTATAAGAGAAGAGTGAGTGCTTGTAAGGGTTGTCTCCTAAACCCGGTAAAAGGAGAAGAGGGGTATAATAAGGAGGTTGATCTTTACCTAGTAAAGGAAGATTGTTAGTGGATGTAGTGGCCTCGACGAAAGAGGAATCGGCGGAGTAGATGTAGGTCACGATGACCGAACCACTATAAATTAGCATGTTCTCTGGTTTGCATTTTTGTTTAGCATATTACTTTAACTGCAAACGTTCTTACTTACTTTTTACATCCACTACGCATCTTTCATATGCTTTCAAGCTATCTTTATGAAAATGCTTTCAAGTTAAGTTTCCAAAATCGATTTTCGTCGGAAACATTTTTTATCATACGAAGATTTTACGAAGTTGACGTGATTTTACCGTTGCACTAATTCACCCCCCACCCCCCCCCCACCCCCCTCTCTTAGTGCCGACTCTTGATCCTAACAATTGGCATCAGAGCCTCGTGATTTCTTAATTGGTTTAACACCCAAAAGAAATGACTCTTTTCGGCTTTCAAGAGGGTCACTTTCTCATTCATCCTCTCTTTTTCAATGAGACGAACTACACTTATTGGAAAACTTGAATGAGAGTTTTCTTGCTTTCATTGAATCTCGATTTATGGCCCATAGTCAAATTCGGTTTTAAAAGGTCTTCTCATCCAATGAAAGATTGGAATGATTTGGAGAAGAAGACGTTTTCTTTAAATGCTAGAGCTATGAATACTTTATTTTGCACCTTAGATAAAAATAAATTTAATCGAGTTTCTTTGTGCAAAACGACCTTCGATATTTGGTATATTCTCGAAATCACACACAAGGCATGAATAAAGTTAAAGATTCTAAGATTAATCTTTTAATGCATGATTTTAAACTTTTTCATATGAAACCAAGCGAAATCGTTATTGACATGTATACCCATTTTACGGATGTCGTCAATGGTTTAAAAGCTCTTGGTAAAACTTTTTCAAATTTTGAACTTGTTAGTAAAGTTTTACGCTCACTTTCTAAAACTTAGGATTCAAAAGTAATGGCTTTACAAGAATCAAAAGATTTGAACTATTTTCCTCTTGAAGAATTTATCAGGTCATTGATGATCTATAAAATGATGTGCAATACACGTGAAGAACCACCTTCCAAAGAATAGAAAAGATTTCAGATGTAGAATAATTGAAGACCACTCGAGCATAAGCTCAAGTGATTGTGAACTGGAACTCCTCACAAGTAAATTTAAAAAGTTAAAGAAGCAAAAATTAAAGAACAAAAATAATGTAATTACTTGCTTTGAATGCAAGAAGAAGAACACAAATTGGGATGAATCGAGCTCCTCCGAAGATAGGAGAAAATCAACAAAGGCAAGGTGGTAAACTACGCCTTAACGGCTTTCGACGATGAGGTAATCGAAACCCCCTTAATTTATTTCGAAATTACATAATGCTTTTCATGATGCATTTCCTTTTTTTATTTATTTAGTTTAAAAATATATATATATTTTTTAATTATATGTTTAAAAATGTAATGAAAATGCAAAATATTGGGATCATGCTAGTAATTTCGAAAATAAAAATAAAAATTACATGTTTAATAACAAAATTATTTTGTTTAAAAATGTCTTATGCCCAATGAAACCATCATTGATGAACATGCTTTATGTTTAATGGTTTCTTTGGCTTATATGTTCTATCATGATGAATATTTTAAAAATAAATGAAATCATGTTTGATTTAAAGTACTGCATAATGATCATGCTTAATGAGTTTTTCTTTCGAAATGATGCATGATGATTTTTGTGATTATCAAACTTTACGATCTTTTAAATTTTCTTTTTCGGTGTTAATGAATGATGCATGGATTCGGCATAAAAGAAAAAAACATGCATGAATGAAATCAATCAATAAGTTGAAACAAAAAGAGAGGAAAGTATTTTTCTTAAAAATTATTTTTCCTCTATCTTATGAATTTTGATGAATCCATTTGTATCATTTTTACGAATCTCTTAGACTTTGAAAATGATTTTGATGATTTAAATTTGAATAAATTTTTATCCAAATCATGATCTTGATTCCTTGATATTTACAAATTAAGATTTATTATGAATCAAGATTTTTCATTAATTGTTCTCCTACGATTCTTGTTGGTATTTTATTTATAAGGAGATTTAATATATGAATCATGTCTTTTGGTATTTATATAATCTTATCTCTCATGATATGATTTATTTTTGTATAACTCCTTGTTTTCATCACCCAATTAATTTTTCTTGATGAGATCAAATGAATGTGATGAAATAAAAATATGCATGAAATATGGGATGTAATGTAATTTGACATCATGATTTAAAATACTATGATTTGTTGCCAAAATGATGTATCATGAATACTTTAGTATCATGTATGATATGCTCATAATGATGATTGATTTATTTTTTGGTATCGTGCATGAAAAATGAAATATAAGGTTTTGAATTGTGCGTGTTTTAATTTGAATATATAATGATACACAAATAAGATTGATACTTACTTTTGTCATAATCTGAAAATTGATATAAAAGGTTTTTCCTTCTATTTGACAATGACATAGGGGGAGCAAATTTTGCTAGCTTGCATACTTCAAGAAGAAAGCAAAAATTGCAAGGAGAAGAACTTGATATCTTGAACATCACAAAAAATTTGCTACCTTGTATGATGTAAAATTTGCTAGAATTGCTAGCTTGTGATCTAAAGAAAAGCAAAGAGTTGCTATCTCAAAAGAAGCAAAAGTGTTATCTTGCAAATCTCAAGAGAAGCAATGTGTGCTAAGTTACACATTTCAAGAAGAGGCAAAAATTGTTATCTTGAATATTACCAAAAATTGTTATCTTGCCTATCTCAAGAAGCAAAACATGCTAAACTTGCACACCTAGCAAAAGTTACAAACTTGCTAGCTTTCATGATGTAGAACTTGCTATCTTGAACATTATAAAGAAATGTTATCTTGCACATCGCAAAGAAAAGCAAATATGACAATTTGCACATCTTTAAATTTGCTAGCTTGTATGTTGTAAAACTTGCATATCTAAAACTTGATAGCTTGAATGTTCTAAGCATGATGCAACACTTGCTAAATTTTCTAGCTTCAAATTACATGATGAAAAAACTTGATATTATGTTTTTCATGCAATGAGTTGAACTTATATTTCCAAACACATGAATAGTTGGACTTCTCCTTTTTGTTGATGACAAAGGGGGAGAAGTATGTTGATGTCATACATGATTTGATCATGACATGTTTGCTTGGATTTTTCAATCCAAGAGTTTCTATCAATAAGGCATATTAATAGGAGGAGTTTGTTTAAACTCCGGGAGTTAAGGTTAACTCTATCGTCGATTAGTTGTCATCAACAAAAAGGGGGAGATTGTTGAATCTCGGATTTTGATGATGAAACCAATCGATATATGTTTATGTTTTAATATGTGTTTTGAGTGACACAGGATGCTTCGATCAGGATGAGACAATTAAAGCAAGAAAAATCATGTTATGCAGGGGGAAAACAAGTCAGAAGATTGGACGTCGGACCGGTGGATCGGTTGACGTATCGACAGAAGGCTTCGGGCCATCGATTCGAGCATTAGGCCAAGAAGAGCGGATATTACGCCAAGGATATTGGAGTTGCGGAGTCAATTGGCCAATTGGGCAATAGGCCGCAAGAGAGGACAATGCGCTGAAGAATCGAACGAAGCGTCGAGGGACCAATGACATACCAGACAAATTGATTAATGCGTAGTATTAATTATCTAGATCGAAGTATATTTTACATGTGCAGGATTAACTACGATAACAAGGCATAAAGCAAAATGAAGCCCTAGAGTCAAAGATGTGACTTCGTTGGGAGTTCGAGAGTTCGTCGGAACTCCGGATGTTCGTCGGAAGTTTTAGCGAAACCAACCGAGAAGTCTCGGAGCTTACTAGAGAAGCTCATCGGAACTCACCAAGAAGATCATCGTGAAGTCCAGGAGCTTGCTGGGAGTCCGCCGGAACATTGCCAAGAGATCGTCGGAAGTTTGCCGGAAGCTCGCCGGAAGAATAGACATACGGACTTGTTTAGCTTAGCAAATGTCTTAGGATTTCATAATTAGCACGTAATTGGGCTTAGATTTGAGCCAATACAATTAAAGGCCAGCTAGGCCCATGTAAAAACTGTGTTGGGCCTAATAAGAGGCCCAAATAGTGTCCTAAGAAGTCTCACCATCGTGGCACAGTCTTCGAGACTATGTTAAGTAGTGGTATCGCCCCTGGTAGGGTGTCAGGTGGTGGTACCACCCATCATTACCCCCCAAGTGGTGGTACCACCCAGGATAGTGTTAGTGTGACTGACATTGGGAGGTGGTACTGCCTGTGCTCGGGGAACCCGGGATGGGAAAGTTTTAGGCTTTAAGTTTAAATCAACTTAAAGCCTATAAATATCCCTCTCATCCCTGGTTAAAGAATACAAGCACAGAGAGTTAAAAAGTAGAAAAACGCCATAGAAATCCCTTGTGAGAATCCTCCTCTAGTCTAAGTGTTAGAATTCTGTAAGAGGAGAGTGAGTGCTTGTAAGGGTAGTCTCCTAAACTTGGTAAAAGGAGAAGAGGGGTATAAGAAGGAGGTTGATCTTCGCCTAGTAAAGGAAGATCATTAGTGGATGCCGGTGGCCTCGACGGAAGAGGAATCGGCGGAGTGGATGTAGGTCATGACGACCGAACCACTGTAAATTGGTGTGTTCTCTGGTTTGCATTTCTGTTTAGCATATTACTTTAACTGCAAACCTTCTTACTTGCTCTTTATATCCACTACGCATCTTCCATATGCTTTTAAGCTATCTTTACAAAAACGCTTTCAAGTTAAGTTTCCGAAATCAATTTTCGTCGGAAATATTTTTTTATCATACGAAGATTTTACGAAGTTGACGTGATTTTACCACTACACTAATTCACCCCCCCCCTAGTGCCGACTCTTAATCCTAATAAATCACACGTCCGCCCATGTTAATGGAACGGATTACACCTATTGGAAGACTAGAATGTGGATTTTTCTAATTTCAATGAATTTTGAGTTATGGAATCTTATAGAAAATGGTTTTCAAAAGTCTTCTCTTCTAATAAGCGATTGGAATGAGTTGGAGAAGAAAACTTTCGCTTTAAATGCCAAGGCTATGAATATATTGTTTTGTGCTTTAGATATAAATGAGTTCAATCGAGTGTCCATTTGTGAAATAGCTTTTGATATTTGGCACACACTTGAAGTTACTCACGAAGGCACTAGTAGAGTAAAGGAGTCAAAAATTAATCTTTTAGTCCATACTTATGAGTTGTTTCGAATGAAACCGAGTAAGACCATTGAAGACATATATACCCGATTTACGGATGTCGTCAATGGTCTAAAAGGACTTGCTAAAAGTTTTTCGGATTCTAAATTTGTTAATAAAATTTTAAGATCTTTTCCAAAGAGTTGGAACCCTAAAGTAACGGTAATCCAAGAGGCTAAGGAATTAAATAACTTTCCTCTCGAAGAACTAATCGGGTCACCAATAACCTATGAGATAACTTGTAATGCTCATGAAGAGCTTAAGAACAACCTTCTAAAGAACAGAAAGAATATGACACTAAGAACTCAAGAAGACCACTTGAAAGAAAATTCAAGTGATGAGGACTTTGATGATGACTTACTCTTGACGAGAAAGTTCAAAAAATTCATAAAAAGGAATAAAATTTAAAATGATACTAAAAATAAATTTGAACCCAAGAAAAAACAAGTAATATGCTACGAATGCAAGAAGCCGGGACATTTCAAGAGTGAATGTCCCCTAGTAAAGAAAAAGTAACCAAAGAAGAAGAAGGCTCTTAAAGTAACATGGGATGACTCAAGTACATCCAAAGAAGAGGAGCTAACCAACACCGAGTAAGTTGCTCACTACGCACTAATGGCTATCGGAGATGAGGTAAGTAGTTTATTAGATGCAAATTTATCTTTCAATGAGCTTTTAAGTACTTTTCATGAACTATCTGATGAATGTAGAAACTTGAGTAAAAAGTATAACTCTTTGAAAAAGGAGCATGCTTCTCTTGTTAGTGATTTTGATAGACTAAAAATAGAGTATGATGATAGTTTAGCTCCTTGTACAAAATATGATGAATTAAAAACACTTAAAAAGGAAAACTTGCTATTCAAAGAAACCTTAGAAAAGTTTGAGGTTGGTAGCAAGTCCTTGAACATGATCCTTGCCAATGAGGGTTAAGTTCATAAAAGAGGCAGAATCGGATTTGTGAGTAGCTCTCACCAAAATCCAACAACCTTTGTTACAGGCCCTACCTTGCATGTATCACCCCACACCAAATGTAACTTTTGTTGTAAACTTGGACATGTTGCCTATAAATGTTCACTTAAGAGATATAGTCCACACAAATTGATTTGGGTTCCTAAAGGAACCATAAAAAACTCTATATAAAACAATAAGCTGAGTAGATCAATTTTTATGGTACCAAGGTCAAATGGCTACCTAAAAATCACCCTCTTTTGTAGAAATATTTTACCATCACAAAATAGGAGCAAGAGATGGTACCTTGATAGTGGATACTCAAGGCATATTACCAGAGATCCATCTCAATTCTTTAAGCTCACTAGCCTAGATGAATGATATGTCACCTTCAAAGACAACAACAAGGGTAAAATCATTGGCAAAGGAACCATAGGTAACAAATCTAACTTTTTTTATTGAAGATGTGTTATTGGTTGATGGCTTAAAACATAACCTTTTGAGCATTAGTCAATTATGTGATAAGGTATACATCATTAGATTTGAATTCAATGCTTGCATTATTAAAAAACTACATAAAAACACATCTATGATTGCCCTAAAACAAAATAATGTATACACTATCGACATTGATGATCTTTGTAATGAAATATGTTTTTCAGTTTTGAATGACGATGCTTGGCTTTGGCATAGAAGATTAGGTCATGCTAGCATGAAACTAATCTCTCAATCTCATCTAAAGAACTTATAAGAGGAATTCCTCACATTAAGTTCGTTAGAGACAATGTGTGTGATGCATGTCAACTAAGAAAACAAAAAAGGGTAGTTTCAAACCAAAGAACCAAATAAGCACCTCTAGACCATTGTAAGTGATTCATATGGACTTGTTCGGACCAATTATATATCAAACCTAGGAGGTAGCAAATACACCTTTGTCATCATAGATGATTATAGTAAATACACTTGGACTTACTTCTCGGCACATAAAAGTGATTGCTTTAGGTATTTTTCTAAGTTTTGTAAACATGTTCAAAATGAAAAGGATTTTATGATTTCATCAATTCGGAGTGATCATAGTGTTGAATTTTAAAATTATAATTTTTAAAATTTTTATGAATATAATGGATACAACCATAATTTTTTTACTCTAAGAAATCCTCAATAAAATGTAGTAGAAAGAAAAAATAGAAATCTACAAGAAATGACAAGAACCATATTTAACGAACTTAGCCTATCCAAATACTTTTGGGTCGAAGCCATTAATACAGCATACTATGTAATGAATAGGGTTCTAGTAAGACCATTACTTTCCAAAACTCCTTATGAATTATGGAATAACAAAAAACCCAACGTTTCATATTTTAAAGTTTTCGGTTGTAAATGTTTTATCTTGAATGAAAAAGATGCCTTAGGAAAGTTTAATGCAAAATCCGAAGAAGGAATTTTTCTTAGCTATTCTTTTATTTCTAAAGCATTTCGTATTTTTAACAGAAGAACTTTGGTTATAGAAGAGTCTATTCATATTATTTTTAATGAAGTAATCAAAGTTAAGAAAAATGATTTTGATGATGATGTTAATTTTGATGCTTTGAATTTAAATGAAACTCTTTCTCCATTTAGGAACTTGGATGCATCTTCTCTCGAAACATCTTTACCCAAGTAATGGAAGTATATAGATGCTCATCCTAAGGAGCTAATCATAGGAGATACATCTAAAGAGATTCAAACTCATTCTTCTCTTAAGAATTTTTGTGTCAACGCCGCTTTTCTCTCCCAAATTGAACCTAAATGCATTGACGAGGCCTTGAAAGATGATTCATGGGTTATCGCAATGCATGAAGAGTGTTGGGAAATCTTGGGGGCGACATCACATACGCAGCGGAAGAACAAGAAAAACAAAATCTCCTATTCCCAAAGAGATGTTCATCGTCGTGCAAAGATTGGTGCGAAAAATTCGCGAAACTTAAAACTACGTATAGAGTAGATTGTGTTACCTAGGGAGATCGTATATCCTTGTTTCCTTATAGATCTTTAGGAGAGGGTGAAGGAGGTCAAGCGTCCTCCTCTCTAGCGGTGATCCACACAGTACGGCTGCAACGACGCTCCTCAAAACTCCAAGCCTGCTCTGAGGTAGAGAGGGGAAGGAGAATAGGAGAGGCAAGCAAAGGCTCTAGCCTATGAGGCTCTGAATCCCTCCTATTTATAGAGGTCCCCTGTCAAACCCTAATGGATCCTCCCCTAGTGGGTATTGGATCTGCATCCAATAAGCCAAGCTTTTTAGATTACTAGATCTCTATCCAATAATCTCTCATGGGCTCTTATTGTATCTCATCCATGGGATCCAATAATTCAGGGGCTTATTGGATATCCAATAAGATAAGGGCTCCGTCGGATATCTCATATCTGAACCTCTACTTATCGCAATACCTACTATATGTGTGTGACCCTCTAGGCCCAATAACGAGTTGGCCGTAAGTCATACCTGTCAGAACTCTTTCTAACTCAGTGAATTATTATCTCTGTAATAATTCATAATTCACTCGACGCATTGACTACGGACGTACTAGGCCACTACACCGTAGTCCCCATACGATATAGGGGAGTCCAATCCATTGGACCTGTCTGTCCTCAATTACCGTGTACCTATAGTCCCTCATCCATCTAATATCCTAGAGACCGTATATCGAGCATGGTGCTGTCAAACCCATATGGTTTCTACTCGAGTCTCGCTCTAATCGGATTCTCCCGGAGAAACCTTTCTCTCTCAACCCGAATGACCCTGGCTACGGATTTGTTTGAGCAAGAACACATGGGACATTCCTCTCATGACGTCGAGAGTGGATAATCCTCTATCGATACTCAATAGCCCTCGTAAGGTCGACTACCACTCCCAATGACCAATTGTACTAGATCTAGGACAGCCAAACCTGTAAGTCTGGTATCAAAGAGTGGAGCACTCATACAAGACATCCTTGGTGTCTCAAGTCTAAGGACCAAATATACCACTAGGACTACAGAATCGTTGTCTGACAATAAGGAATCATCAACCATCCAGCATTCCGTAAGTGGATCAATCAGTGAACTCATTCTCTAATGAGCACTTATACTGTATCCCTAGTGTCCCTACACGAGCATCTATGAGACCAGCTGCATCCATCATATGGATGGGTATACAGCACACCAGTCTATCCGGTTATCACGATGTCCCTCTAGAGTAACCTGTGACCGGGATTATTTAGGATCTGTGTTTAAAGGTGAATCGATCTCATTATCGTGATCTCATCACGATCCGATTCCCATTACACAAATCCAAGGATATCACAATATATATATGCATATATGCAATAGTTATAAAGTGATATATGCCAAAATATAGCAAGCAAAAAGATTCTGTATCAAGTCACACGTGCCATCACTCACGTGATTGGCTTGTTGGGCACCTATGACTAGCAATCTCTCACTTGACCTAAAGCCAATCACCTATGTGTCTGATCCCCATCAGACCCCTGTGACGCTCAAAGACAATTTGAGACAACGACTTTGTCAGTAGATCTGTAATGTTATCTTCAGATGGAACACTTTCCACTACTACATCTCCTCGGGTTACGATCTCTTTGATAAGCTGGAACCTCCTCAGAACACTTCTGATGAGACCTGGGTTCCCTTATTTGAGTAATCGTCCCATAGTTGTCGCAATATATGGAGATCGGCTCCTTGCTACCTTGCACGACTCCCAAATCTGTAATGAACTTCTTCACCCAGACTCCCTCCTTTACTATATTTGATGCAGCAATGTACTCCGCCTCTGTGGTCGAGTCAGTAGTAGTATCTTGCTTGGAACTCTTCTAGCACACTGCTCCTCCATTCAAGGTGTACACATACCCTGAATTTGACTTGCTATCATCGACATCATACTGAAAACTTGAGTCTGTGTAGCCTTTAACCTTAAGGCTACTACCTCTATATACTAGTAAAAGATCCTTACTCCTTCTCAAGTACTTAAGGATACACTTTACTGCTTTCCAGTGCTCCAAGCCTGGAACCGCCTGATACCTGCTCGTGACACTCAGAGCATGCGCTATATCAAGTCTAGTACATAGCATGGCATACATGATAGACCCTATTGCCAAGGCATAAGTTATCATATATATGTTCGCCCTTTCTTCTGGAGTCTTTGGGGACATACTCGTAGAAAGCGATAACCCATATCTCATCGGTATGAGACCTCTCTTGGAATTTTCCATACCAAACCTTTTGACAATGGTTTCTATGTACTTAGACTGGGACAAGCCAAGCATCCTCTTGGATCTATCTCTATAGATTCGAATCCCCAAAATATAGGATGCTTCCCCTAAGTCCTTCATGGAGAAGTGTCTAGATAACCAAGCCTTTACTGTGGATAGCATTCCTACGTCATTCCCAATGATCAGGATGTCATCCACATATAACACTAAAAAGGTGATAGCACTCCCACTTACTTTCCTGTACACACAAGGCTCATCTTCGTTCTTAACGAAGTCATAAGATCTGATTGCCTCATCAAATCTTATGTTCTAACTTCGGGAAGCTTGCTTTAGTCTATAAATGGATCTAAGCAACCTACACACCTTATCTAGGCAGTTCTTGGACATGAATCCCTCATGTTACATCATATACACCTCCTCCTCGAGGTTCCCATTGAGGAATGTGGTTTTCATATCCATCTGCCAGATCTCATAATCATAGTGTACTGCAATAGCCAATAGAATTCTGATGGAATTTAGCATTGCTACGGGTGAGAAGGTTTCGTCATAGTCAACACCTTGCCTTTGACGATACCCCTTAGCCACTAGCCTTGCTTTATAGGTCTCTACCTTTCCATCTACTCCGATCTTTTTCTTAAAGATCCACTTGCAACCGATGGGTAGAATACCTTCGGGCGTATTAACTAGGTTCCAAATCTTGTTGGAGTACATAGAATCCATCTCAGAATTCATGGCTTCTTGCCACTTCCCGGAGTCTATACTCATAATAGCCTCCTCGTAGGTCTAAGGATTAATATCCTCAACATCCTCTCCTCTAATATGTCCCACATATCTCTCAGGAGGATGGGATACTCTATCAGACCTACGTAAAGTTGAAACTTGTGTATTAGGTACCTGAACAGACTCGGGTTGTAGAGTGGTGCTTGAGCTTGATTCTCCAACCTCGCTCAACTCTATCATTCTCCCACTATCTCCGCCAAGAATATGTTCCTTCTCAAGGACACTGTTCTCTTAGCTACAAAGATCTTTTGGTCTTCGAGATGATAGAAATAATACCCACAAGTTTCCTTGGGGTATCCCACAAATTTGCATCGCTCTGTCCTTGATTCTAACTTATCGGGGTTGTGTCTTTTAACGTGGGCAGGGCAGCCCCAAATCTTAACAACCTTAAGATCAGACTTCTTCCCTTTCCATATCTCATATGGTGTAGACACTACCAACTTAGTTGGAACTCTGTTCAGAAGGTAAGTTGCGGTCTCTAGGGCATATCTCTAGAATAAGATGGGTAGGTCAGTGAAACTCATCATGGACCATACCATATCTAACAGCATACGATTCCTCCTTCCAGAGACACCATTGAGTTGAGGTGTATAAGGAGGTGTCCATTGGGATAATATCCCATGGTCCTTGAGGAACTAAGTAAACTCTGTACTTAAGTACTCACCTTCTCGATTTGATCAAAAAGTTTTGATATTCTTTCCAGTCTGGTTCTCCACCTCATTCTTATACTCTCTGAATTTCTCAAAAGCCTCCGACTTGTACTTCATTAAGTACACATATCTATACCTTAAGAAATCATCAGTAAAGGTAATGAAGTAGGAGTAACCACCAGTGGCATGAGTTAACATGGGTTCACATACATCACTATGTATGAGTTCCAACAGCTTAGTGGCTCTCTCTCCAGTTCCACTAAATGGAGAGTTGATCAGTTTTCCATGAAGGCAAGACTCGCAAGTTGCATATGACACATAGTCGAATGGATCTAAATATCCATCATTTAGTAACTTTTGAATCATTCCCTCATGGATGTGACTTAGCCTATAATGTCATAGGTATGCACTGTTCACCTTATCTCGTTTCCTCTTAAACACTTATATTCATGATATGTGGAGCAATGTCTAGCATAAACAAACCTTTTATGCAATATTCCTCTCACCAATCTCCTCTCGGCTTTGCTAGAATTTACAATAAATTGTAGATGTGATAAGCAATACTGGTATCCAATACCAATGCACTATCACAAAAATCTGACAATTGGAGATTGATCATGAATGTACCTGAAGCTTCTCCAAGCTTTTATTTCGCCCTCTCTGTAAGGTACTCTTTACAGTTCCTCTTCCAGTGCCCATCTTTACCATAGTGGAAGCACTAGTATTTGTCCTTTGCTGGGTCTTTCTTAGCAATCTTTGCTTTACCTGGTGTGCCCTTGCCCTTTCCCTTCTTAAGGGACCTTTCTGCTTTCCTTTTCTTTCTGGTCTCACCAGTGTAGAGAACTGGCTTCTCTTTCTTAATAGTACTCTCTACGTCCCTCAACATATTGAGGAGCTGGGAGAGTCACCTCAAGTTTGTTCATATTAAAATTTATTATGAACTGTGAAAAGAAATCTGGTAGGGATTGAAGCATAATGTCCACACACAAGTTATCCTCTAGGACCATTCCTAGACCTATGAGTATCTTTATCCACTCAATCATCTATAGGACATGGTTCTGAACCGGTGTCCCCTCAGTCATCCTAGCGCGGAAGAGGCTCTTGGATATCTTATATCGCTAAGTCCTTCCCCGTTCTTCAAACAATTTGCAGACATGTAGGAGAATGGATCTAGCATCCATCTTTTTATGTTATCTCTGTAACTCAGGAGTCATAGAGCCTAACATATAGCACTGAGCAAGAGTGAAGTCATCAATGTACTTCACGTAGAGAGCGATCTCATCCTCGCTTGCCCCTTCTTCGGGCGTAGGCATTATTGTATCAAGGACGTACACGATTTTCTCCGTCGTGAGAATAATTCTCAAGTTACGGAGCCAATATGTATAATTTGGACTAGTGAGGCGGTTGACATCAAGTATGCCACGTAAGGGATTTGAAAGCGACATTTTCTAAAAATAAAGATACAGCAGAAATGAATAATATGCAGATTTTGTAAGAAATAAACTATCAAGATATAGACTTCTATCTTAATATGCTCCCACTATTTTACTAACGAGTCACGCGACACCCTCAGCACATGAAACGGAAGTCTCTGGCAGACTTTTAGTGGGGATCAAGATCCAATCAGCGTCTTAGTGTAACATCGAGGGACTCGACCAATCACACTAAGCCTAAAAGGTAGGCAACTCTTGTCGATCACAACTCCTTGTGATTCCCGTCCTGTTCAACCTCCGAATCACCATGGTCTCGAGGGACTTGACCAACCATGATGCTCGGTTAAGTCAACACCTTCGTTATAAGATGAGTCTGATTTGATGATATACCCTCGAGGGACTCGACCAAGCATACCATGCCCTCAGGTCACCAGTGACATCTTTATGTCGTAAGCAAGATAGCGAATTGCGATATAGGTGAGTCTCAAGGGACTCGACCAACTCAACTTACACCGGGAATCGGTTCCTACTTATAACGATAGAAGGCCACGTGGGTCAATCTAATTGCCTCACGTTTACCGACTTAATATTATCGAGAGAGATGTTTCTATGATTTGGTCTCCTAATATGACATGTCACACATATACATATTTAATATATATCTACACTGCATGCAAATATATATACATATCTAGTATGTGTATAAGCAATCACACTAGATGATCATGGACTACAACATAATGTGATTAGGCCCAAGCCAGTAGGCCTAATCACTCACATCAAGATCTATGTGTGCAACGGTGCATCTCCATGCCCTGTGATCATCCATCTCGTCCTCGTTGGTTTCGTCTATATTTTGATGCATCTTCATGCATCGCGATCATCCGTCTCATGGGTCCCGTTATCGCATCCACGCTCCCGCTGCACCTCCTCATGTGATTAGAACTTAATCATAGGCACGCAGGCTCGACAATAAACGAGAAATATAATGGAGGCTCGCAAACCCCAATAATAATAATCACAAGTACACATATCACATGGTCCATGATCATCCGTCCATACATCATACATCACATGTATAATTAATCATCATCATGTAGGACTAATAGATAATGATAAAAATAATAATAAACTAAAATTTTTAATTAATTAATATTTTTTGAAATCAGGGACATGTAGGGAATTTCTGAATTCCTAGGGGTATTTTTATAATTTGGATAAAAGATAGAAACTGAAATTTCTTAAATTTCGATGGGTAAAACTATCTTTTGCCCAGAAAACCCTAATGCCCTGCTCCCCTTTGTTGTTGTCGCCGCCGCCACCCTACTGGCGGTGGCCTGTGCGGTGGGGCGCGGGGGCACCGCCCTTGTAGGTGGGTGCCACCGTGGGTTGGCGCCCCTACGGGTGGCCCAACCCCTGCGAGCGCTGTGCTCACGGGTGCAGTGCCCCGCCGGGTGGCCACCCTTGCTGGGGGGTTTGCCCGCAGGAGCAACGGTCGCAAGCGCCATTGCTCTGTTGTCACGGACAAACTTCTAAACAAGATGTTTGATGTAATGCTTATGTATGTCCATGTCTTTTTGCATGTTCATGCCTTGTACAGCATGTAGACGGGTGGCCGAAGGCTTAATAATCCCATTTTAGTTGAGTTGGTGGCCTCTTTAGGCTTGTAAATAAAAGTTGTGTCATGTGGACACGTGCGAGAGATTTTTTGTCTATAATGGATCATTTTACCCTTTGTTGTGCTACTGTTCAGAGCTTGTAAAGTCTGTTTGTAATTTGCATTGTCTATGAAGTGTTTTTCGGAGATGTTTGCTTGTGGATCCTGATTGAGGTGTTCTCTCTAACTCGTTCTCTCTTTTGTTGGTCCTGAGGGACAATGGGAGGCTTCGGGGAGGCTGACCTTTGAGGACGGACACGCAAGGGTGCCGTACGACTTAGGCAAAACCAGCTAAGTCCGTGACAGATGGTATCAAAGTGGGACAAGCACTCATAGAAACACTTAGCATGCAAACGTGGGGGACCTAACGGGGCTGCGTTAAGGGCAGTCAGCACACGCGCGACCGTTTGGGGAAAAACGGGCATGAAGATGTAGGGAAAAGGAGTCACTCAGAAGAGTGAGCATCTGACATTGACATTCAGAGGAATGGCCAACTCTTCGCGCAAGAGGCACCACGAGAATAGGCAAGCTTGGAAGAATGTGGAGTGCACAAAGGTTGGGATGGCTGAGTTTGAGCTATGGCTCAACGTTGACAACTATACTTGATGGTGCTCAAGGCAAGCGAGGCGCTTAGAAAAGGATGAGACCATGCAAGGTGGAATGAGTTGCTCAACGACCAAAAGAGTTATGCAAAGCTCATAGAGGTGAGGGGAATTGCTAACTCGAAGAATTTGGTACTCATGCATGGGCTTGTATGCGGACGATGGAATGTTCGTGGCCATCCCAAGGCGACCAAAACTCGGCGCCATGGAGCATTAGAACTTTCTCTTTGGCATGTGAAGGATACGTCCGTAGGAGGCTAAAGTGTGCAACAAGTTCAGCATGTTGCTAGGCCTTGAGTGGTGCAGCAGGGGCTGTATTGACGTGGAGTCGCAATCTAGCAAGTGCGTTTACAGGAGGCAGAATAATGCACAGTTTGTTCAGCAGATCGGAGTAGTCCAAGGGGATGGTGGTCTCCGAAACGAAGAGAGATGTTGCTCCAATGGGATAGTTATCCAGGAGGGATAAGTCCCGGCTCTCTAGAGGGAGAATCATGTGAGACGAACCTCACAAGTTGAGGAGGAGTACCTCAACAAACAACAACTCCACGAAGCTCGATGGACTGAGCAAGCGACGAGGAGTCGTCGCATGATCTCGCTTGAGAGAATGCATTGGTGGATGCATTGCGAGATCAAGTGGGGGAGCGACCCAAAGCAACTTAAATGAAGGCACACTTGGAGTCGATATGGAGATTGGACTCAAGGGAGGGCTGACCCGTGGAATGGTGGGCACGAGGGCCACTATCGACTCAATGCAAAAACGAGGAGTGGAGCAACTTGGGTATAACTTGGCGAAGTACTCAAGCCGCATGAAGGGAGCCAGCATAGAAGTTGGAACATGGAGTAGAGGCACAGTGCTTTCCTTAGACAGAAGTCAAGGACATGAACTCTTACAGAGGCAAGAGTAGGGTCATGTTGTTCCATGGGTCCTTCATTCTGACGGAGCGGACTCATCTTGCATGGTGCCGAAGAAGAAGGGAGCTTCTGGGCACATGCACCTTATCTCGGAAATGCATTTGATGGAGGAACTAAGGCGACTCAATTTGCGGAGACAAAATTGGATTCAGAAGGCCTTAGCACGGGGCAAGAGGATGTAGAGACAGGTACTCTTGAAGAATATGCCACAGTGTTGTCATTCAAGTTGCCATGAAGGAAGCGGTGCACAGCGGAGATTGTGCTGGTAGGGGCAAAGGCCCAAGATCCAGACAATGGTGCACAAATTACAGTGAAGTCAGTGGACTTCGGGAGCTACTAGGCGACGGACTGTCCTAGAGCGGTGCTTCATCTAGGTGTGACCCAAGTGTGGGTGGATGAAGGTCGATTGCCAAAGGAGTGAACAAAATCGAAGGTGGGAGAGACCCTGCGATGTATTGGCAGAGGCCACACATGGAGGGTTCACAATTCGAGTTTATTCCACAAAGATCAGAATGCAATAGAGATGTCACCAAGAGGCGACATGGTGCAGCGGATCGTGGTGGAACAGTTCGTGGCAATGCGATACATATGACATAGTCTCGGGAGGGACTAGATCATATGGAGGTATGATCGAGAGCTACGAGAAGCTCCACTTCGGTGAACAACACGATGACAAGAAGGGCTATGGATTCAAGGAGTGAAGGCCATGGTACCGCAGAGGCGGGTCTTCCGTGCGTGCATCGAATTCTGCATCGGATGAAAACCTTGGTTATCAGCATATGGGGGCTGGGTTCCACCAAGGGAAAAGTTTAAATACAAGTACCAGTGAGTTCCATGGGAGGGACTTGATCATGCAAAGGTATGATCGAAGCAGCTGGAGAGTTGGACTGCTCCAGAGCTCATATTCACTTAAGGGAGCTCGGCAAGTCAGAGGACAAGGCCGAGTAAGCGAACGTTGCTACCAAGGAAGCTAAGGATAACAGAATCGGTGCAAACCCTACAACGTGATGGCAGAGGCCATGCATGGGAGTTGCAGTCTGTCTTTCTATCGGCCAAACAGACTGCTTGGAGAACACAGAGGTGTTGAAGTAGGGGGTCGAAAGGGGCGAGGAAGCAACGACGAGTCCAGAGGGACTTAGCTACCCAAAATCAAGCAATCAGTTAGAATGGAGGTGGACTCGGAGGAGTGTCATGGAGGCATATCTACTGATTGTGAAGAAAAGGGATGTAGATGCGAGGCGACGGATAGTAGTGCCATGGGCATGGTAGCGCCATGGTACCGCAGAGGCGGGACTTCCGTGAAAGTCATTGATCCCTTGCTCTCATGGAGGGAGAGAGCTTGGTTGTGAAAAGGGACCAATGAGGTGGAGCATGCAGAGGCAATCTCCAAGTACCGAGACAAGGCTGAAGGGTAGAGGCCAAGGAACTTCGTAAGACCAGTGTCAATGAGTTTCTCATCAAGATAGCCGAAAGTGATGGACTTCGGGTCATGCAAGAGTGCATAATCAAGGAACAAAGTAGGCAGTACGCGGTGTTGTTCCTTCACTACTCAGGGGAGTAGGCGGTAGGGTTAATGGAGAAGACGGTACAATCCCAGAAGCGACCAAACCTATGAGAGAACTACTCCAAGTTGGGGTGAAAACTTCCTGCATTCCAGAAGTTCAATGGCATTGAGAAGGTGAATCACAGTAGCTAACTCAAGCAAGGAGTGCAAACACTTCAAGTGCTTCAGAAGTGTGAGCAAAGAGCAGGCGAAGGCTAGTAACCAGCTTGATGCATGGAGTACATCCTCGAGGAGGCGGGCGAAGTCAAGTAACCTTTGCCTTCTCAACCCTTAAGAGAATGGGCGAAATCGAGTACCCCAATTCTCTTATCTATCCAGCAGAGGAGCTTTGCACAAGTTCAAAGACCCTTCGAAGATAATGAAAGACAATAGTTGTCAAATCCTCACCAACGATTATCAGTGCTACTAAGAGTAGATTGCCCGCTTCATTTCCCAATGAAATGCCAATCGAAAGCGGAAGTGATGCTAACCTACTTGGATGTGACAACTAAGTGAAAGAAGAGTCAATGAGCAAATTTTGTGGAGGAAGGACCCAAAACTTCAGAAGTTTACGAGACGATGCTCGTTAAAGCTCCAACAAGCATCCACCCAGTTCAAGCAGCATGTGGAATTTGAGAGACTAGCGTAGTAAGGATGGTCTTTTCCTTCATCTGGGGGATTCGCAGGAATCAACAAGGATCAACACAACTCAGCCAACCCCACACCAGAGTCAGAGTCATTGGTGAGTTGAAGCAGCATGGCGGATCAAAGGTTCGACTACTCAAAAGTAGTAGTAGAGAGCAGCTAGGAGCCAAGAGGCGCATTGTAGCTGGAGCAGAAGATTGAAGACTCAGCAAAGGCGAGGAGTTGCAGTGTCGACAAAGGCTTCAACGAGGACGTCGAAGGAATAAGTGGGGGAGAATGTCACAGACAAACTTCTAAATAAGATGTTTGATGTAATGCTTATGTATGTCCGTGTCTTTTGGCATGTTCATACCTTGTACAGCATGTAGAGGGGCGGCCGAAGGCTTAATAGTCCCATTTTAGTTGAGTTGGTGGCCTCTTTAGGCTTGTAAATAAAGGTTGTGTCATGTGGACATGTGCAAGAGATTTTTGATCTATAATGGACCATTTTACCCTTTGTTGTGCAACTGTTCAGAGCTTGTAAAGTATGTTTGTAATTTGCATTATCTAAGAAGTGTTTTTCGGAGATGTTTGCTTGTGGATCTCGATTGAGGCGTTCTTTCTAACCCGTTCTCTCTTTTGTTGGTCCTAAGGGACAATGAGAGGCTTCGGGGAGGCTGACCTTTGCGGACGGACACGCAAGGGTGCCGCACAACTTAGGCAAAACCAGCTAAGTCCGTGACACTATGGCCCCTCAGCTCGCGGGCGCGGCGGCCATAAGTGCCTCGCCCCGCGGTGCCTCTGCCCACGGGTCCAACACCCGCAGGCATCGCCCTTGCGCATGGGCACAGTGCCCACACGTAGGTGGCCGCCTTGCCTATAGCCCTACTTGCCGGTGCCGTGTGGCAATGACTGCGGGTGGGGCACCCGTGGGCTGCCAGCCCCACCAGTTGCAAGCAGGCCGCCGGCCGACTACTGTAGGCGTAGCCCCTCCTCTGCCTGCCTTCGGCTGCACTGCACGCATGTAGATCGAAGGCAGCAACTATTGCTGCCCTTCCTTGTTTTTGCGTCAACGATTTTGACCTCAAAATTCTTCCTAAACATAACACATGCAGTTCAAAACAAATCATTCGCACGAACAACCTGGCCCTAATACCACTGTTGGGAAATCTTGGGGGCGACATCATATGCGTAGCGGAAGAACAAGAAAAACAAAATCCCCTATTCCCAAAGAGATGTTCATCGTCGTGCAAAGATTGGTGCGCAAAATCTGCGAAATTTAAAACTGTGTATAGAGTAGATTGTGTTACCTAGGGAGATCGTATATCCCTGTTTCCTTACAGATCTTTAGGAGAGGGTGAAGGAGGTTAAGCGTCCTCCTCTCTAGCGGTGATCCACACAGTACGACTGCGATGACGCTCCTCAAAACTCCAAGCCTGCTCTGAGGTGGAGAGGGGAAGGAGAATAGGAGAGGCAAGCAAAGGCTCTAATCTGTGAGGCTCTGAATCCCTCCTATTTATAGAGGGCCCTTGTCAAACCCTAATGGATCCTCCCCTAGTGGGTATTGGATCTGCATCCAATAACCCAAGCCTTTTAGATTACTGGATCTCTATCCAATAATCTCTCATGGGCTCTTATTGGATCTCGTCCATGGGATCCAATAATTTAGGGGCTTATTGGATATCCAATAAGACAAGGGCTCCGTCGGATATCTCATATCCGAACCTCTACTCATCGTAATGCCTACCATATGTTTGTGACCCTCTAGGCCCAATATCGAGCTAGCCGTGAGTCATACCTATCAGAACTCCTTCTAACTCAATGAATTATTATCTCTGTAATAATTCACTCGACTCATTGACTACAGACGTACTAGGCCACTACGCCGTAGTCCCCAGACGATACAGGGGAATTCAATCCATTGGACTTGTCTATCCTTAGTTACCGTGTACCTATAGTCCCTCATCCATCTAATATCCCAAAGACTGTATATCGAGCATGGTGCTGTCAGACCCATACAGTTTTTAATCGAGTCTCGCTCTAATCGGATTCTCCCGGAGAAACCTTTCTCTCTCAACTCGAATGACCCTGGCCAGGGATTTGTTTGAGCAAGAACACATGGGATATTCCTCTCATGACGCCGAGAGTGGATGATCCTCTATTGACACTCAATAGCCCTCGTAAGGTCGACTACTACTTCCAATGACCAGCTGTACTAGATCTGGGACAACCAAACCTGTAAGTCTGGTATCAAAGAGTGGAGCACTCATACAGGACATCTTTGGTGTCTTAAGTCTAAGGACTAGATATACCACTAGGACTACAGAATCGTTGTCTGACAATAAGGAATCATCAACCATCTAGCATTTCGTAAGTGGATCAATCAGTGAACTCATTCTCCAATGAGCACCTGTATTGTATCTCTAATGTCCCTACACGAGCATCTATGAGACCAGCTGCATCCATCATATGGATGGGTATACAGCACACCAGTATGTTCGATTATCACGATGTCCCTCTCGAGTAACCTATGAATGGGATTATTTAGGATCTGTGTTTAAAGGTGAATCGATCTCATTATCGTGATCTCATCACGATCCGACTCCCATTGCATAAATCCAAGGACATCACAATATATATATATATATATATATATATATATATATATATATATATATATATATATATATATATATATATATATATATATATATATATACAATAGTTATAAAGTGATATATGCCAAAATATAACAAGCAAAAGGATTCTGTATCAAGTCACATATATCATCACTCACGTGATTGGCTTGCTGGGCACCTATGACTAGCAAAGAGTTGAATCAATTTGAGAGAAATGAGATGTAGAAGCTTGTTCCAAGGTCAAATGACCATTTAGTTATTGGTACTAAATGGGTCTTTAGAAACAAGCAAGATGAATTTGGTATTGTGATTAGAAACAAGGCTTGATCAGTGGCCAAGGGTTTCAACCAAGAAGAATGTGTCAATTCTGAAGAAACCTTCGCTCCTATGGAACGATTAGAAGTCATAAGGTTGCTCCTTACCTATGGAACAACCTTCCAGATTTGAGAATGATAATTTTCCTAATCATATGTTTAAATTGACTAAAGCTCTCTATGGATTGAAACAAGCCCCAAGGGCTTGGTCTGAGAGACTTAGCTCATTTCTTATCCAAAATAATTTCTCTAAAGGCAAGGTCGATATCACATTATTTATTAAAAATTTTAAAAATAATTTATTATTGTTCAAATTTATGTTGATGATATTAATTTCGGTTCCATGAATGAATCTTTATGTGAATCATTTGCCAAAAGTATGAACCAAGAGTTTGAAATGAGTTTAATGGGTGAATTAACTTTCTTTTTAGGTTTGCAAATCAAACAACTTAATGATGGATAGTTCAAAGGCTATCAATACTCCTATGAGTACCTCCACTAAGTTAGACATTGATGAAGGTAGAGAAAGCTTTGATCAAAAAGCTTATAGGGGTATGATAGGTAGTTTACTATACCTCACCGCAACTAGACCATACATCATGTTTAACGTAGGACTTTGTGCTAGGTTTCAATCTAACTTCAAGCAATCTCATTTAAAAGCTATCAAAAAGATTTTTAGATACCTAAAAGGAACTCCTAAACTAGGATTATGGTATCCAAAATCTAAAATTTTGAATTTCTTGGTTATGTCGATGCTAATTTTGCTAGCTGTCAATTAGATAGAAAAAGCATATCTGGAACATGTTAATTTTTAGGACATGCACTTGTCTCTTGGTTTTCCAAGAAACAAAACTCGGTTACATTATCTACAACCGAAGCTAAGTATATTACAGTAGGTGCATACTGTGCTCAAGTTATATAGATGAAAAACACTTTAGAGGATTATGGAATTCACCTGAAGAATATACCTATAAAGTGTGATAACACAAGTGCAATACGTTTAACAAAAAATCCTATTTAGCACTATAGAACTATTGACATTAAGCATTACTTTATATGAGATTATGTTAATAATCATGATCTAATTTTAGAACTCATTGATACAAAACATCAATTGGCCGATATCTTTACAAAACCTATAAATTAACAATAATTTGATTTAATTAGAAGGGAGTTATGAATGTTAAATTGTCCCAATGCATGAGTTTATTGTATTTCTTTTCCGAACTATCCTTCTCTTAATGTATTTTATGAATGAGGCTTTCATGAATCTATTTCATTTTTATCTTCCTTGGTATCAAGTTTACTTCATACCCTTGCTCCATCGCTTAATGATTTTTTGATACACTTAATCACTTCATGGATTTCATTGACAAATACATCTCTCACGGGTTTAACTCTTATAAATTTTTAATGAGAAACTGTTTTGAATTATGAAGTTCTATTCATAAATTTCTTTTTTCATGTGATACTTTTCTCCCATGAATTCTTTTTTATTCTTCTCATGAAAGATGAATTTTATGAATTCCGATGAATTTCTTGATCCTTGAAAGATGAATATTAGTGTGTGATGATTATTTGCAAGAATGACGATCTGATTTCACATGATATTTTGAATCAAATCATTTCACAAATTCGTTTGGATTCCCTCCTTACCTTCCTTCCTCTTCTTCATGCAAAGTTTTGATGACAAGGAAGAGAATCTATCTCTTTAATGTTGATAACTTTTGATGTTATTATATTCACATTAATGTTGATAACTTTTGATGTTAAGAACTTTTGAATATTACCATGCATGCAACGATGCAATATCGATTGGATAAATTAGTATGAAACTTGCTTGAATTTTTTACCACACTTGCATTGTTGAATTGTTTTCCTTTTTGTTGATGACAAAGGGGGGTAAATGATACCAAAATATGGCATTGACATTATAAATATATGCAATGTATCTTATCATAAATATGCTTGTATCTTATCATAAATGCTTGAAATATGATTGAAATTATCAAATACAAATACTTAAAAAATATCAAATGTTTACTTGAAATATACCGTAATGTGGCATAATTACTTATGTGGCATGATTACTTTTAAGTATTTCATTCCTAGTATCATGCTTGATTTCATATCAAATTGTTATGATGAGATATCATGAGCTTAATTTGCTATTTACAATTAATACCATGATGAATTATCATTCGTATCATCTTTTAAAATTTGAAAATGGATACGTGATATCATATTTTGAATCGTAAGTATCATGTTGTGTATAATTGAATAATAACTTATCAGTTTGATACTTAAATTCAAAAATGTCTTTTCTAAAAATATGACATATAGATAGTGAGAGTTAAGGTTAACTCCACCAATTGGTTGTCATCATAAAAAAATGGGAAGATTGTTAAATCTCAAATTTTGATAATGAAATAAATTGGTGAATTATTTGACATAATCTATGTGTTGAGATAAGTGTGCATGATTAACTATGATAGTAGTAAGGTATAAAGTAGATGATGGGCCAGAGTCAAAAATTCTAATGATGTACCGGAAGTCTGTCAAGAGCTTGCCAAGAGTTCGTCGGAAGTTCGCTAGAGGCTTGTCGAAAGATCACCGAGAGTTCGTTGGATGATTGTCAAGAGTTCGTCGGGAGTTCGCTGGAAGCTCGCTGAAAGTTTCGCCTAGAAGTTCACTGGAGGTTCGCCAAAAGAAAAATCGACATACTAGACTAATTGCTTGCCTTAATCGTAGTTAGAACATTAGTTGAGTTAGGATCGAGAGATAATCCCACTAACTCGGTCAAGGGCAATTGGGCCCTTAACATGGCTGAATTAGGCTAGATTGAACAGCCCATTCAGCACCTGAAATCACGGTCGGCGGTGGCACAACTTGGCAGACCCGGTCTCCCAAGTGTTTTGGGTGGTGGTACTACCGACAATTAATGCTGCCAGTAGTGATACCGCCCCTGTCAGGCGATAGTACCGCCAGAGCTCGGTCTCCGAGCTTTGTCAGGCGGTGGTACCACGTAGTGTCAGGCATCAGGTGGTGGTACCGCCCAATAATGGTGATGGTATCGCTAGTACCATAGAAAACCAGGATGAGACACTTTTTGGCTCTAATTTTGAAGCCATTTGGGCATATAAATACCTCACCCTTTTTTACATGAAAGGGCATGAACATAATCTTGAGTCTTTAAAGTGTTAATGTGTTGTAAAAGTACTAGAGTACTCCTCCCTTTCTAAGTGTTGAGATCATTCAAGAGAGGTGTGAGACTTGTAAGGGTTATCTCCTAAACCTGAGAAAAGAAGAAAGCGTTGTAAAGAGGTGGTTGGTCTTCGCCTATTGAAGGAAGACCTTTAGTGGACACCGATGACCTCGATGGAGGAGAAATCAGAAATGGATGTAGGTCACAATGACCAAACCACTCTAAATTCTGGTTTGCTTTTCTATTTGTGCAATTTACATTACTGCAAACTTGTTTAACCTTCTCTTTGCACTCTTATGAAAGCTTTCAAGTTCAGTTTCTTTCCAAAACAGATTGAATCGAAACAAATATTTTTCGGAATCAACGCATTTTTTTGCTGCACTAATTCACCCCCCCTCTTAGTGCCGTTTTTAGATCCTAACATCTTGAATTTTGATAATGAAATCAATTGATTTATAATTTAATCTATGTATTGAGAAAAATGATGCATAACTATCTACAATCATGGAAAGATAAAATAATTAAAGAATTAGACGTTGGGCTAGAATAAAAAATTGGATATCAGGCTAGAAGAATCAAACAATATGCCGAGAACAGATGGATCGAGCATTACACCAAAAGGTTTTGATGATGCATCAGAAGCTCATCGGAAGTTCGTCAAGAGTTCATCGGAAGTTCACCGGAAGTTCAGATGAACAATTGACATGCCGGATAACTAAGATTTCTTATATTATAATTATTTTAACCTTAATTATTATAATTAGGTATCAATTTGAGTTAATTTAAGGAGAAATTATACTAACTCAATTAAGAGCCAATTGGGCTCGAATCAAGGTTGAATTGGGCCCGATGGATGACCTATTCAGTGACCTGGAGCCACATTAGGTGGTGGCACTACCAGGGCTGGCGATGGAACTACCTGAAGCTTAGCCTCCCAAGTAGTTTGGATGGTGGTACGGTCAGTAGTTAATGCTGCTAGGCGATGATACCACCTAAGCAGGGCAGTGGTACTGCTAGAGCCCAATCTCCGAGGCCCTATCAGATGGTCATACCACTCAGACTAGTGGTAGTACCGCTAGAGCAGGGTTGTCAGGCGATGGTACCGCTAATACCTTAGAAACCCAGGATAAGACACTTTTTAGCTCTATTTTTGAAGCCATTTGGAGCCTACAAATACCATAATTTTTCTTGCTTGCCCAAGTAAAAAAATTTAATAAAAAACTTATGATCTAAGTGAGAAAATGCTATTGTAATCCCTTGAGAGTTCTTCTCCTCTTCTCTAGGTGTAATTTCTATTTAAGGGAGGACTGAGAAAACTATAAATATTATCTCTTAAACCTATGAAAAGAAGAATATAGTTGTAAGAGGGTAGTTGATCTTTATCTATTGAAAGAAGATTAATAGTGGAAGCCGGTAATCTCAACGGAGGAGGAATCAAGAGTAGATATAGGTCATAATGATCGAACTATTATAAATTGGTGTACCTTTTCTTTTTGCTTTTTTACTTTATATTGTTTACTGATTTGGTTATTCATACTTCACATTTTCTCTAAGTTCAAACGTATTTTCGATACGATTTTATCGAACAAAGTTTTCAAATCTTCGACGTTTTTACGTAAGCACTAATTTACCCTCTCTTTAGTGTCGATTTCGGTTATAATATAATATTCTCATTAGGTCTTACTAAGAAAATTATTCATCATTCTTTACCATGGGATAAAACTATTTCTCACATAAATTTTTTCATAAAAAAATATATAAAAATAACTAATGATATTTTTATTGAATTTTTGATCATCGAATCTTTCAGATTTTGATAGCAGTTTGTTGAGAAGAGAAAAGACTTAACTATCAAAAAGTAAAATCATAAAAATCAACAAATAGATAAAAAAAAAAACAGAAGACACAATGCAAGGTTTGGTAACCCGTGCTTATACCTATGGAGAAAATTATATTTTTAAAAAATTAAATATAAAAAATAAGTTTCTTTTTAGTCAACCCAAGCTGAAAATTCCTTGTACACCCTCTCCCAAGTACATAAAATATTAGGGGCATCCGAATTAATTTTCTCTATCTTTTTCCTACTAAAACATTGAGATTCATATAATATTATAAAATAAATAAAATCTGGCTCACTACTGATCTTTATAACACTTGAAATTCAGTAATTTGAATCTTATTAAAACTGTCAAAAAAAAAAAAAAAACACTTGCCAATAACAACCGTTATCCCACATCAAAGAACTAAAAGTTTGACCGAGATCAAAAGGATATTGGCTCTAAATAGGTACTTTTATTTGGTTTGCCATAATGAGAGAATAAATAGGTCTGATGATGATTAGCATAAAAAGTTGAGGTCGAGTGAATAACTATTACAATCATCAGGTACTCATAATGTCATTAAAAATTTGATTTTGACGCACCTCGATGTAGAAACTAAACATGAGGGTTTTACATTTAATGGAACAAGTTTTGAACACTAGAGAACCAAGAGAATTTTGATGGTCATGATAACAAGTTGGATCAAGGAATCGTGTGTTTTTCAGCACCAACGTTTTTGGCCTCCGTCACCCTTTTTATTGCGTCAGCAGATTGCTACGCTGCCTTTATTTATTATTGAACTCCACCACATATACTGGTGGGTGGGAGAGTCGAAGAAAGAGGAGTTTGAATCAAAAAATTAGAGCAAAATAGTGTTGGACGATTCTTATCTACTTCTAAGAGGTTAAATCGAATTAATCGGATATGCTAAAGACGGCAAACGCAAATTGAGATCTAACTGATCTTTTATTTTAATTGCTTAATTGGGTCGGTTGAACTCCAATTTTAGTTCTGCTTGCTGGCTGATCAAATTAAATTAATAAAAATGAAAATGAAAATATTTCTTGTCGCATTCGAATGCATGGCTCAAGTCGCATATCAGCCGGCACTTAAGTCTTCAAATTGCGGCTGCCATGTCAGTAACTCCAGACTTAAGCCGTGATGTTGAGCCAGTCAACTTCTAATTTGTCACGATATTGATTGTAATATCTCGTCAGATCCGATCCGATCCTCGTAATGTTGTCTTCGATAATTCCATCGACTCAGTAAAGTCTGCAGGTAGTCATAATTAGGCAATTTCCAATCCTTTAAAAATATTAATATAATTGCCCGTTCAGAGCTCTCCTGCGCAAGCGGCATTTAGATCCTCCATCCATCCCCTTCTCCTTGCATGTACCTCCAAGGGTGACAGCATCGAAGAGGGGAAGATTAGATCGGGCGCGATGGATCCCTCCGTCACCTCTCCGTCTTTCTCCTCATCCGCCTCGTCTTCCTCCTGGTTCGCGGGCATTGTCCGCGGCCGCTCGATCAAGTCCAGCTCCGGCGGCGGCGCTCCCTCGATCCCCGTGTCCACCGATGGGGTCGGCCCGGGGAGTCGTAAGAACCAGCTCCGTGGTGCTCTGTTCAAGTACGGCCCCAAGCCTATTCAGGTACAACAATGTTTGAGAAGTAGGATCATATGCTTATGTCCTTTATCGCATTCTTGCTTGTTGTGGATTAGAAGATAACTCTGGTTCATATCAACGATCTTCCCGTCTGTGTGGTGTTGATGTTTGAATTATTGATGCGTGAATCGAAGACATACCCTTTCGGTTGGGCCGCAGGCTAGTGTTGACTTAGGTTTTCTTGAACGATTTTTGAACCAATCGCCTGCATGACACTTCCTCCTTCGAAACCTAAATTATCTTCCGTAATTAGTATTATCTTTGGTTTGGCTCTATTTGGAAGGAATCTTTTGAATTTCATGTAGGCATCGCAAACTTTTGATTCTTGTATCTATCTCCTTCACTGTATCTTTGGGTTTTTCTATTGACAGGATGAAGTTTTGACGGCGATATATATGTATGTATATTCGAGGTTTCCTCCTAGTATGCCTTTAAGTTAATCTACTAGTTCACTGAAGACCCATTTAAGTCACCAAAGAAAAGGTCTTTCATCTTCTTTGCCTCTTGAATTATTGTGACCCTTGGATCACAAGTATTTTCCTCATATAATTAGCATTCTAATATATTTTGTCAAGTGTCTTCAAGGAATTTTTGATGTCGGTAAACAATGTATATATCTTTGACAGATTCAGTTGGATCTTTACATATTAATTTTGTGAGTGAACATGAGTTTAAATTCCTTAACTTGATTTAGTGCCTTTTTGGATCTCTTAGTAGGCCATGTATATGTGTGATTTCAAAATCCAAAAATCCTATTAAATTCATTGTAAGCATTAAAAGAACAAAGCGTCTTTTTCCATTTCCCAGGGGCTTTGTTGGTGGTAATTCTGTTTTCTTGATTCTTTTCTTTATGTTGAACCCATTCTTGACATGATATGCCAAAATTCTTAGTTAATGGGAAAGAGATTTATGAGCATCCAAAGTTGGGTTCAATGTTCACGACACACTAGTAGATGATGCTTGGGTTTTCTGAAAGGCGATTCAGAACTTGTTTGCAAGAGAGAAATGGAAGTCAAGCTTGCTGACTTGATGATCTAAGAGGAGAGATCGTGAGAATAAAGCTTATGGATTAAGATCTATAGTCAGGCACCAGAAAGATGTCACTCAAGATTCAGGATGTTACGTGATGATCACCTAATATCCAATCTCCAATTTAAGAAGACCACCTTCAGGTTGGGTAGGAAGCTTTCTTGTGGAAGCTGAGGATAGATTGAAAAATCGTGAAGTAAAATATTAGGAGAAGTTTCTGATGATGGGCTGAGGTGGAAAGAAGTTGAAGGGCATGAGAACCAATGGTTCAAGTTGGCGAAATGAAAGAGGAGTGCAGAGTTGTTGCCTAGATCATTGTAATAGAAGAACATCTTGCCATTTCCTTTGACTTTGATAGGATATTTCCCCATCCATCATGGGCCTTCTTTCTTCGAGTGAAGAAGGTGTCCTCCAAAAGATAAATTGAGAGAGAGAAGAAAAGAGAAGAAAGAAATTGAGAGAAGGCAAGAATGGGACAGAGAGGAACTGTAAAGGGTTTATTGTTGGCAATGCAATTAAAATTTTTTTTTTATCCCTGTAGGGCTTGTTAGATCTTTCTGAATAGACTTTCATAACTTCCATTTCAAATTGATATGCAAAGTAGAACATAACAGGACTTACACCACACATGCTGAAAGATTTGAGGAAGCTGTTTTTGCAACCAATTTCAATTTTTTTCTCTAGCAAGGGCATTCTTGGATTGTCAATGGAATTTTTTCAAGAATTCTGCAATGACATTAAATAGGACATTCTAAGTGGATTTGTGGAATTCTATCATGCCAAGTGTAGTCTTCAACATTTTAATTATGGTTTTATCAATCTTATACTAAAGACTAAAATTGCTTCTAAATTCGTGAACTTTAAACCCAATTTTCTCCTTAATTGTTCACTAAAAATTTTCAAGTAGGTTCTTGCTTCAGGCTAGTGAATGGTTTTCCATTTTTACTCTCTACAAATGTGCCTTCATCATGGTCTAAAATACTACTAGATAGATACATATCATCAGTCCAACCAAGTGCTGGTTTGGAACGTGTAGCTCAGTATGTTGATTAAAGAGCACATGCTACTCCTGTTTGTGCAGTTGAGTCGCAGTTTCTAAGTTAACCTAAGATTACTCCTATTCATTTGGAGCAAGGCAATCTTCCTAGGAAATCAATTTACAGTCAATTGCAAATTATCTAACCCTTCTCTTCCTTATCTAGGGCTTCCTCTTAGACTTGGGCCTTTAATCAAATGAGGCTGTAAGGTAGTTTGAGCTTAGGCTGGGTAGTTAGAATAGCCAATTTTAATAGAAGGAAGATTGATTCCTAATTCACTGCTTTAAAATTTTCTCACTTATTATCAAAAGTGGTTTATCAAAATACCAAATAGTATTAGGTCTTTCTCTCACAGAGGTGTAAAGATACAAAAAATGGATCATGTTTATCATACTGGTCAGTAATTTTCAAAGGAAAAATTAAAGTAGATATGGAATTATTATTAACGAGGGGGTTGGTTGCTGGCTGAGAAGCAGTGGCGGCGGTGGTCGTTGGCTGGGAAGCAGCGACCCTTTCTCACTGCGAGGAGGATGGGCGTGGCCGCTGGCTTTCACCTCTTTTTTTTTTTTAGATGATAGTTACAGCGAGGTGTTGTGAGAAATTACAGCGAGAATGTCGAGGATCGCTATTCTGATACTAAATGATAAGACTCCTAGGATTTTATCGTAGAAGAAGAAGGAGAAAAGGGATGATCACTTCGAGAGGATCGGCCTCCTAAGATTTGTCAAAAGACTGGATAATATTTCATTGATTGCTGAAAAGAAACAGATACATTCCTATTTATAGAGTTTTACCCAGAGTTCACCAGGACTTGGACTCTTAATAAATAAATATCAAATAAACTCCTATCCCACTCTTACTGAATTAGACCAACTCAATAAAACATTATTCAAAGCTCAGAAAATAAAGGGATCCTAACACTTCCTCTTCTTCTATTGTCTCGGTAATAAAACACAAAGGACGATGAGGATCTCTCGCCTCATCAAGTAGAGGATCCTCTTGGTTCTCTATCGCTTCGACCCACTCTAACATCGACTCTGAATATTCGTTGTAGAAATAGAGGTTGATAGGATTAATCTCTAGTTCCTCTAGCTCTTTGTCCAGCTCGGCACATTGCAACCTTAGCTGTATGTTATAGTGGACATATACCAGTTTCTCCAAGCGTCTATGCGATAGTCTGTTGTGGACTTTAGTGCGAATCAATACGAACATTGACCAATTACATTCGCAACCACTAGATGTTGTTGTTTGTGAAAGTACATGAATGACAACTTTCCTTACATTTGGTGCGTTCCCTCCATATTGTAGACACTACTCGACTGCGAAAAGATATAAATAAGATTTTATTAGCATAACAAATATAGTTGATAATCAATATGTGTAATTTTTTCTTACTAGGATTCATAATGTAATGACACGATACAACTACAATATCAGAGAATGACCAATTGAATCTCGGAATAATTAGCCCTCCATAATAGCATTGGTTGTATCAGTAGTATTTGACAAGAGTCGATATATAACACTTCTTAGTGCTGTTAGTAAATCATTTTGCGTTCCAAAAACATATTGAAATTGAATTGTCGAGTTTAGATAATATGCTGCAAGACATAATTTTGTTAATAGGAATTTTTTATACAATAAAAATTATGAATTAAATTATACTGAATATGAATTTACCTACATTATAGATATCTAGGTCCATATGAACTTCAGCCCTACGATCAATGATCAGTAGGTATTAGTCGGCCTTAAAATAATCTTTGAATGCTTTCTTGACCTCTTCTCTTGCTCTGATTAGCATATGTTTAAGATAAGGCATCTATGGACGCTTGTTCATATCGACCTTACGGAGGACAACATAAAGTGGTTCCATACTTTTTATGATTTCAATCACGATCTTCCAAAATCCAGAAGAAAGAATGGTCTTTTTCATTTTCTTTCGATCGCTTAATCTCGAATACCTAGAATCAGACCATTCCTATGAGGTGATCATTGCCTTGAGGCCTTGCCTCTTTTGTTGTAACGACTTTAAGACAATGAAATTAGTAGCAAACCGAGTGACTCGAAGTCGGAGTATCTCACCCGGTTGATTCCTACACCATTGCCAATGCAGTCACAATAAATACATTGTCAATGATGGTAGTTCCTATCCATCTTTTGGGCATGAGCCCAAGCATCATTATATGGCTATTCCTTTAGTGTCATGTTCCTATCAAATTTAAATCAAATAAGCTATAAACATGTCAAATACCCTAATAGGTATTAAAGATGTTGAATTGACCCAATATCGATCACATTTCGATTAAACCATCATTAAAACCACTAATCGCAACATTAAAAAACTTTATTAAAACTTAATTAAACCTATTTTATCATAATATGTTAAATACATAAAAGCAACATTAAATACGTAATTTTGATCAATTATAGGTCAAATTACAATTTGAATCATCATTAGATACAATAATCACACAATTATCATAATTAATTACCTACTAATTATTTATCTTTGAATATTTTAAATATGTCAAACACCTTAATAGGTATTAAAGATATTGAATTGACTCAATATCGATCAAATTTCGATTAAATTATCATTAAAACCACTCATCGTAGTATTAAAAAAACTTTATTAAAACCTAATTAAACCTATTATACCATCACAAACATATGATCCAATACTTAATATGCATGAAATATAAACATTTGACCTATTAAGTATTTAATTTCAAATAAATCAATACTAAATACACTAATCACAACATTAAAGACCTTAATTACTCCTTAATTAATACTATTATACAATCAAAAGAATATCAAACAATATATTAGACATTAAGTCATACATCATATAGAATACGCTTAATCATCTTATAAATCAATAAAAATCTTTAAAGTGAATACATATCTCTTGATTAAAAAATTCTTCCTCTTAATCCTCCTAAATTAGTTTTCTTAAATTTGATTCAATCCACAAATCATTGCTTTGTTGAGTTTAGAAGAGTGAAAATGTGAGAATAAGAGAGATTATGAGTAAAAATTAGTTTAAGAGAGTGTGAGAGTGAAATGGATTGAAAGAGGAAGAAGGAAAGATTTTGAAAACCCTTTAGGATGCCTCCAATAGTCAAATTGACTGGTTGAAGACCGTTATCAATAGTTAACGATCAATTTCGATCGTTACCGCCCGCTACAAGTCGGTAATGGTCGAAATCAATCGATACCGCTTGGTACAGGTCGGTAACGGTCGAAATTTCAGTCATTACTGCCCGATACAACCTCGTATCGCCCGATACGAGGCCAAAAATTTGATACTGCTCAGTAGCAAGTGGTCCGTATATTGATAGGTTGGCAGGCCGATACATATTGCCCGTACCAGGCGGTATGGTACAAAATTAAAAACCCTGATATCAATCATATTGTACAAAGATACTATAGTATTAGATTACCATCATTTAACTCATACAAAAACCGAAAACTTTTAATTTGTAGCTTGTGAGATAATGCTGTGTCCTACATGCATAGTGTAAGATAATATAAAAAGCAAGGAAGATAAACATTTGGAACATCCTATTCCTATGATGTCTACTTTCGTTTACAGGTTTTCTACTTTCTAATTCTTCTCTGTCCTCTCCCTACACTATTTTATCCAAGATATACAGTTTCGAATAATATCGCCTGGTACGGGCGGTACATACCAGTCTAACAATAAACCGGTACGCGGACCGCCCAGTATATATATATATATATATATATATATATATATATATATATATATATATATATATATCGAACAGTATACCGCTCAGTACACGGTACCGTATTGTACCGAGAGAAGGTCGAAACTTCGGTACGGTACGATGTTTTAATCCTTGATTTTATTTGTACTATAGATGATACTGAGTGAGAAATATTATGCCCAAGGTTTTTAATTTCGAATAATACCACTCGGTACGGGTGGTATGTACTTGTTCGCCAGCAGACCAGTATACGAACCGCTTGCTATCGGGCAGAATGTTGGATCTCACCCCGTATCGGATGATACGGGGCTATATCAAGCAGTAACAGTTGAAATTTCGATCGTACATGCCCGACACAAGTTGGTAACGATCGAAACGACTGTTATTGACCTGTAACAGTGTTCTAATGGTCAAATTGACCAATGGAGCCCTTTCTCATGGGTTTTAAACCCATCCTCCCCCTTATTTCATTCCATTTCACTCTCACACTCTCTTCAACTACCTCAAACTCATTTTTTTTACATTCTTTTTCTTATTCTCACATTTGTACTTTCCTAAACTCTACAAAGCAATGATTTATGAATTCAATCGAGGCTAATTTGGGAGGATTAAGAGGAAGAACTTTTTAATCAAGAGCAGTACGACCAACAGTAGTACGGTGATAGTTGGTCATACTTCTCCGAGCAACAGTATAATACGGAGCATCAGATCAGTAGCAAAAGTAGAAGCTCTGACATTCACCAATACATGCCTCAGGAGTTGCCTCGGACAAATATGATTAATGATAATCAACCTATGATCATCACCACATTGATGAACCAATGGCATACTGTGTATCAACACACTATATCGTGGGATCAATTTCAAGATTGGGTCCAACAAACATATCATATTGATATGCAGATGCATAGGATCAAGGACCCCGATCCATCACTTGTGGAGACCCATCGTTCGTTTTGGTGGTATAATCAGTAATCAAGTATATCTACATATGTGATTTTTTAATTCATTTGAATTTTAAAGTTTATATTATAACAAAATAATCTAATAATTCAAATGATTTTTCTGTAGATATTTCACTATTTACAAAAGGACAATTCGTAATGGATTGAAATACGAACCTTGCACAAGACTATTCCTGAAAGCTCGTAAAAGATATGTGATACTATTCTTACCTAATTTACATTGATTTTGCTAAACTTATATTATTACTATATTTATTTCTAACTTAAAACCCCTATCCTAACTTTTTTTTTTTATTTTTCAGGTATTTTCAGAGGATTTTATGCCTAAATTAGGTGTACCACTCGGTACATTATACCGTATTGTATTGAGCAAAGCTCGAAACTCTGGTACGGTACGAAATTTCAATCCTTGATTATGCCAACCTATGATTTTGATTTCACATTGCCTACTTTCGGTTCAATAAGTGACTTAATGCATCTGAGGTTCGGTTCATTAGTTTGCAACTTTTCTTTTACATGCTTGGCATTAATCCAATACTTGAATGGCACTTGTATCAAGATTTAAGTTTATGAGACTGGTTCCACTAAATTGGGGATTAATGACTGTTATGCCTAAAACTGAGGCCTGTAGCTTTTTTAGCTTTGAATCCTAATGCATGTGCTATCCACATTCTAGATCTAATGCTAGGTGGGTAATGGAAGATCCAACGACAACTTTGGAGGACATAAATCCTTACCTGTGATGCTGTTCACATGAGCTTTTCCTTGATCAATATTTAAAGACCAACTTTGGAGAGATGATGTGAGCATCTGATCTTAGAACTTTGTCAAACCTTCAACGCAGTCTTCTTGATTCTGAATTGAAATTTGGGCAAAGGTGGAAGTGACCTGTCTTGGATTTATCTAAATGGAATTTAGGCACATTGTGAAGCATGGTTTTGAGCTTTGGTAGGTTCTGTCCCATGCTGACCACATCCTTGCATGCCAGAATGGTATTGATGCAAGGGTCTATGCTATACCAAAATTTGTATCGATACACCTTCATGCATGTTGTTGCCTTGAGCCAGTTAGCATGGACCCGGTGGCTTGCTTTTCAGCACAGGCTGTTGTATTTTAAAATGTTGTGCATATCTGTGACTGATTACGCTTGCTTGGTGAAAGCCAAAAGTATCTAAAGATTCTAAACTACCATGATATTATATTAGTCTAGAGAATTGATACATGTTTGCATTCTTCAGTTGAGAATGATGATTTTCATTTGGCTGAATAGTATGTTCTCAATGTTCTATTTTCCTATGCAAAATGCTAAGTTTTTTATCAATCTGATACTATGTACAATATACAACTAGAAACTGGAGAATATCAATTCATAAGTGGGTTGTGGCAAAATTTAATCCATAAGTGGATAATATTTACTCCTATTTTGTAGGTTGCTTTCAAAACTGGTGAGTTCAACCAACAAGTCATTTTTGTTGGTGGTTTGACAGATGGATTATTGGCAACTGAGTATGTTTCTTTTAATTTAACATGCACTTTTTGTCAGAGTTTTCTTGTATCTAATAATTGTTGTACCTGGTTGTACTATGCATCTATTGGTATCAAAATCAAGTCTAAATGCTTGGCATACTTGCATTTGTAAATATCACCTACAGGAATAATTTGGTTGGGTAGTATTTAAACTTTATTCATACTTCAGTTCTGGTTGTGTCATTCACATTGAGCAAATTAATTTGTCAATATGTAGTTTGACCTGATTATTCACAATACATACGGCTCTTCCTTTCAGCAATTCTAGGCCTCTCTTCCTCAGCAAATTAACCCCTCATTTTCTCTAATATCCTGTGCATTGTGGCCCCTTGTTCCTCTTATGGCAGAGCTAGGAGTTATTTCTTGTTGCCTCAAGATTTAGATGATGACCAAATCATAACATATGGTATATTCGTTGATCATGTAACTGTCTCAACCAGAGCTAAAATTTAAATTCAATCCTCAGCAGATCATTTTATCAAAATTTAGTAATAAAGAAACAAATTCAATTTGCTAAAACGCTTATGGCATGAATCATCATAACTGATGCAACACTCATTGCCATGCCTCCTTATTTCCTTGGTGACAGTGCTGCTGCCTCCTCTTACTTGTCCTCCGCCACCTTCTCCACCTTTTCTTTCTCCTTTTCCTCCTTTTCCTCTATCTCCTCTGCCTCATCTGTCTCATCCTCCACTTCTTCCTCTTGCTTTGCCTTCTCCTCCTCTGTCTTCTTGTAATCCTCTCTACTCTGGTCTGGATGATACCAACCCCTACTTCGGTTTGGTATGCCTGCTCTGTATCAGTACCATATTGGTTCAGCTGCCAGCTGGTATTGATATTGGAACAAGATTTTAATCCATGTCTTGAACAGGAGTGAATTAATATGAATCAATTTGAACCATAATAGGCAAATTATAGTTCCCCCAAGCTTTTAGTTCTATTTTCTTTATATTGTTGAAGAAGATAATACAAGTTTCTGTATAGTGCTCTTTTATTTGTATTATGCCAAATTCAAGAAACCCCATTATTTTTGCAGATACTTGGAACCTTTATCTATTGAGTTGGAAAATGCAAAATGGTCCCTAGTGCAACCTTTGCTGTCTTCATCATATATTGGATATGGCACTTCCAGCTTAGATCAAGTATGACTTCCTAAATTTATTACTTGTGTAATTGCTAATTTTTTTTTTGTTAAATTCGGTTTCTTTTATGTGAAACATATAAAAACCACAAAAAAGATCCTTGTTTGACTCCATACTACATGTATTTCTGCATCATTCTCCTTAAGATGTCTCATGAACTTAGTTTAGCCCATTAAAAATAAATTTTATTAATTCCCTTGACTTAACTAAGTTAAACTTGTTAAAATACACAGTGTATGAGCCTATGAGGTTATAGTTGCTTATGTGTTCTCTCTCACCCATCATAGATGATGATCATAAAAAAATAATGATATAGTTGAGCATAATATTGAAATTATCTTATTGTAATGGATCATCTGGTCCAAAGTATAACTTGACAGAAGTTTATATGATCAGGGTAAGTTTATATGCTAATATTAGCACATGGGTTGATCATCACCGACATCATGTCCTTGGCACTTGGAATCAAGGTTCGCAATACCGTACCGTAGCGGAGTTTCGACCTGGGCTCGGTACCGGTACGGTACGGTATACCGCTCGGTACACTCAGGTGTACCGAGCGGTATATTCAGGCGTGTCGAGCACTGTAGCAGTGCTACACTGCTACAGTACTGCTACAGTACCGGACCGGTAACAGGCGGTCCACGTACCGGAAGCCTGTCGGACCGGTACGTACTGCCCGTACCGGGCGGTACGGACCGGTACTGCAAACCATGCTTGGAATAATCAATGACATATAGATGCCTAGCTATCAAGGTTCACCTTCTTATGTTGTTTCATCTTGAGGGCTTTCTTATCTGCCAATCTCTGACTGCATTTTTAATTTTTGTGGGGCATTTATGTATTTGGCCACATTGGGAAATCACCAACCAAAAGCATCTTAAGTATTGATATTCGCTCCACCATTGCCATTGCAATCATAATGGATGTATTGTCAATGATGATAGCTTTCTAAACGTTGAGCATGTTACCATGCCAAATCTAATCCCTAGTTGATGGTAGGATTTCTTTAAGTGCATGGTTAGTAATCATGTGTCGAAGTCTATTTTGTTCTTTGGTCCATCATCTCTCTATTGCCAACATCATTCCCACAAACAATGCCAATTTTAATTGCCAAGAATTTTGGACCAACAAGATGTAGATGGTTTAGTAGCCATTTACAAGGATTAAAATTTCGTACCATACCGGTGTTTCGAGCTTCGCTCGTTACGATACGGTACTGTGTACCGAGCAGTATGCCTACACCTAATTTAGGCATAAAATCCTTCGAAAATACTTGAAAATAAAAAAAAATTAGGATAAGGTTTTTAAGTTAGAAATAAATATAGTAATAGTATAAATTTAGCAAAACCAATGTAAATTATGTAAGAATAGTATCATATATCTTTTTCGGACTTTGAGGAATAGCCTTATGTAAGGTTCGTATTTTGGTCCGTTACGGATTGCTCTTCTGTAAATATTGAAATATCTATAGAAAAATCATTTGAATTGTCAATTCACAAATCGTTGCTTTGTAGAGTTTACAAGAGTGTAAATGTGAGAAAAAATGAGTTTGAGGTAGTTTAAGAGAGTGTATGGGTGAAATAGGGGAGAAGATGAGTTTAAAAACCCATAAGAAAGGGCTCCAACGATTATTTTGGCCGTTGAAGCACTGTTACAGATCGGTAATAGTAGAAATCGATTGTTACCAAGTTGTGCTGAGCGGTAACAGTCGAAATTTTGATCGTTACCGTCCGATATATCCCGTATAGTCCAATACAGGGTGATATTGAGCATTCCACCCGGTAGCGGGCGGTCCGCGTACCGGTACGTACTGCCCGTACCGGACGATATTATTCGAAATTAAAACCCATGGCCATTTGGATGATGACTGGGGCTTATGGTGGGACTGAGAGGGAACTTGGTCTTTCAATGCTCAAGTCAGCTTGTTAGGAGTGAAGAAGCAGCAAACCAAAAGTTATAATGTTGAAGTTATAATGTTGAAGTTATAATGCTTGCCTAGGTGCCCGCATGAGCGAAGCAAGGCACTTTGAAATATTAAAATATAAAAAATAAAAAAATATAATTAACAAATAATGATTAATATTGCTAAAATCTAAATAAAGACTATTATATGCTAAAAGTAGTTAACAATCTACTATTAACAGTATTTAATCTATTGTTAACAATAGTTAGAGAGGAGAAAAGAGTCACTAACAGTGGAAAGTGGAAAAGGAGAGGGTGGCGGTTACGGATGAACTTTCGGATGATAGCAGTAGCGATGGAGGAAGCTACGAACAGCATCATCAATGGCGGAGGAAGCTTCAGATGACAGTAGCAGCGATGGAGGAAGTTGCGAATGACAATAGCAGAGACGGAGAAAGCTTCAGATGGTGATAGCGGCAATGGCAGAAGTTGTGGCCGCTGACATCGTGGGTGAAGGAAGCTTCAGATGTATCCGTCAGTGGTAGAGGAAGCTGTGGGGCCTCTCCATCGACGGTGGAAGGAGCTACACACGGAAGCAACGATGGCGGAGGGAACTACACACGAAAGCTAGACCTTTGGACCCGTCCATCGATGGCAAAGGAAGCGTCAGTGGTGAAGGTAGTGGTAGAGGAAGCGATGGCAGCGAAAGCAATGGCTGCGCATGAAGTAGGGTTTATGGCTTGGGGTCGCGTGGGGGGGTGGGGTTTGCGTGTGCAAATTTGGTAACATTATATTACTTGGTTCAATCGAAGTGGACGCTGACATCGTGGGTGAGGGAAGCTTCAGATGTATTCGTCGGTGGTAGAGGAAGCTATGGGTCCTCTCCATCGACGGTGGAAGGAGCTACAAACGGAAGCAACGATGACGGAGGGAACTACACACGAAAGCTAGACCTTTGGACCTGTCCATCGATGGCAAAGGAAGCTTCAGTCCTATGCGTCAGCGGTGAAGGTAGTGGTAGAGGAAGCGATGGCAGCGAAAGCAATGGCTGCGCATGAAGTAGGGTTTATGGCTTGGGGTCGCGCGGGGGGCAGGGTTTGCGTGTGCAAATTTAGTAACATTATATTACTTGGTTCAATCGAACCATCTAAGCTATTGTTCAATCAAATGCTTTGTTTCAATCGGGCTCTCGCCCGAGGCGCCCTGCATCTGGGTTCAGGTGAGTGCCTAGGTGGTGTTTCATTGAAGCGCACTGCTTGATCGAGGCTTGAGGTGCTCGAGCCTCGCCTCACCTCACCTCACCCGAGCGTCTACGCAAGCACCCGAGCGTCTATTTAAACCCACTATGGTTGTATTTACTTATTTAAAGTAAAGAGACAAATAAAGACTTGCACATGTTGTTTATTGAGTTTTTATATATTCAGTGAATTTGAAATGGGAAAATGTTATCTAGTTTTATATTGTGCTGATACTGTATATGCAAGATAGAGTTGCCTTTATTGCAGTACAAAAGGAGTGTTTAGTGAGTTTTCTATCACATGATTATCATCAAATGTCACCTTCAAATCCTTATTTTTTTGGCATTGGTAGTGTATGAACTTTCTAGGTGTGTTTTTAATAACTTCTATCATGTGTTTTCTATTTGCTTATGTTAATATTTGCAATGATGAGAATCTAATTGTGATTAATCTTAAATTTGATCTAATATATTTTTAGAAATAAGGTATTTTACTAAGCAGAAATTAGACCATACATATGAAATATGATTTTGACCAATACCAAGGAAAAATGGTATTGTAAGAAATGAATAATCTTTGGATGGAAAAGTTTTAGGTATACTGCATTTGTTGCTTGGTATGAATGGGAGATTGATGAAGATAATATATCATAAAATTAAAATGGGTTTGGCTAAAGTGGAGACAGGTTTGAATGTTGTATGACTATCATGTGTGTGCCCTTAGAATCCAAGGAAGATTTTATTAGACAATTATAAAACTAGCTATATGGTTAGAATTTTGGGTAATTAGGAAACAATATGAGAAGAAAAAGTTATTGACTCTTAAAATGTGGATTGAGATGAATGCGTGCAGTTAAAGAGAATAAAATATAGTTAACTTCATGACTAATTAAAAATATTTTGATCAAGAATAAAATGTGATTAAAAAAAATTTAAGATGACATTGGTATAGTCAATGAAGTCTTATTTATGTAGCTTAGAAGGGTAGTTTTGATAAAATGAGGGAATACCATTTAAGGTAATGGATATATCCAATGGAGACTTATAAATGCATACAGGTTGGAGGAGGTAAATTGTTTAGGCTTAATGGTGTGTGGAGCATTAGAGGTAGACCAATAAAAATATTATTAGAAACAAATAAGCTGTATTTCATTATCTCTTATTTTGACTAGTGATACTTTCAACAAAGCATAATGTCAAAAAAATATCCATGTAGCTGACTAAAATAACTGGGATCTTATGGCTTGTTATTTTACAGCATAAGTTATATGTATTTTCTTTTAACATTAATATGCTTTACTTTTATCTTGATTTCTATCTATCAGGACTCCTTAGAGCTGGATCAGTTAATTGGTTACTTGATAAATAAGGAAAACTCTGAGGGTGTTGTGCTGCTTGGGCACAGTACTGGTTGCCAGGTTGTAACTTGTGAATTTTATATAAAGTTTTATCTATTACATGTATGCCAGTGCAAGAAAATTTTTCACGAATTGATATGGTACAGGATATTGTGCATTACTTAAGGACAAATTTGGCATGCTCCAAAGCAGTTCGTGGAGTAATTTTGCAGGTACCTTTCTTATTTGTGCCAACTTTTTTACTTGGTGTCTTGTAGGGTGTGTTTTAAGTTAAAAGAACTTTTTAAAATCATAGTTACTTTTTAATTTTTCTTACTTGGATGAAATTACTTTTATGTCTATTAGAAACAAAGCTACATGAAGCTTGATGTCCAACTTTAGCAAATAACATGTCTAACACTTAAAAATTAACTATATGTAAAGAGTAGATCTTCCCGTGTCTGAACTCAATACCCTTGTGCACAAAGTCATCTATCTATGATGAGTATAAGGGCTTCAGACATAATGTTGAGTCGTCCAAAGTTGTATTCAATATTCACGAATCATTAGAGCAGCATTACCTGGAGGAGAAGCCATGAGATACAAATATGAGCTCAATGCTTCATCCCACTATGATCTGACAATGATATAGGACCTTTTTAGTTCAGGTGCCTTCCACTTTGGGGCATCCTAACGGTAGAGATGCTTAGGGTTTAGGTTGGAGTGCCAGTAGAAGGCAGCATAATAACACTAAGATGGGTAGGAGTGGTAGTGTGCAACATCCTTACGTCGGGGGCATTGGGATTTTCAGCTCTTGATAAAAATAAGGTTTTTATTTCTTCTTAAAGGCCAAAAACAGTATGACCCATAATGGTCGATTGTGATCCATACTGACACGTAGTATATTTCAAAATTAGTATCTTATTGGTCCGGCCAATGGCCTATACAGATTCTAGATCGAGATTTTAATCCTTGCTATAAACAATATAATAAAATGAAGAGTTAATCATTCCACAATCTGTCATGAATTTTAGAAAGTTGAAGGCAACAATTTTGGTAATACTTACATTGGGAAGGCCATGAACCAAGAAAAGAAGATAATAATTAAAATTGGTATGACCCATAATGGTCGATAGTGATCCATACTGACACGTAGTATATTTCAAAATTGGTATCTTATTGGTCTGGCCAATGGCCTATACAGATTCTAGATCGAGATTTTAATCCTTGCTATAAACAATATAATAAAATGAAGAGTTAATCATTCCACAACCTGTCATGAATTTTAGAAAGTTGAAGGCAACAATTTTGGTAATACTTACCTTGGGAAGGCCACGAACCAAGAAAAGAAGATAATAATTAAAAAGAAAAGCCCTCAAGAGCCTCTCTCTAAAGAGGAGGGAAAAGCCTACCATTATCATTATTAACTCGATTTTGCCTCAGAAACTATGTATGTAAATCATTCTTCTTCACATGTAAGAGATGAATAATGATGTGACATTACAACATGTAATGAGAATAAAAAAGTATGGTTATAATTGGAGGATATTTCTCCATCCCTACAACGTCAATATGCTTATCGGTTGAGAAATAGTGCTGGTTGATGGAGAAACAGTTAAGAATCTCTAATTGCAAATTGGCATGAGTTGGTGGTCCTCTTGGTCATCTGGAGAAGATTCTTGTTAGGCCTTTAGTGATGGCAACACCGAACATAGTCCAGATAGGTCTCGTTGGGCAGTAAACCCGCACCAAAGCAAGTGGTGCCACTAGGATCAAGGTTCGCCATACCGATGTGTACCGCCCGGTACGGGCGGTACGTACCGGTCCGAGAGGCGACCGGTACGCGGACCGCCCTCTACCGGGCGGTACACCAAAAAAAGCCTGTATCGGGCGGTAACGGTCGAAATTTCGACCGTTACCGCCCGGTACCATTCGGTAACGGTCGATTTCGACCGTTACCGCCCGATACCACTCGATAACGGTCGAAATCGACCGTTACCACACTGTAGCAGTGCTACAGTGCTCCAACGGTCAAATTGACCGTTGGAGCCATTTCTCCTCCTATTTAAACTAATCTTCTCTCCCCTATTTCATTATACACTCTTAAACTCTCTCTCAAACATTTCTTTTCTCTCATAAACTCTATAAAACAACGATTTGTGAATTCAATCGAGGTAAATTTGGGAAGATTAAGAGGAAGAACTTTCTAATCAAGAGGTATGAGTCAAACTGCTCGAGGAACTACCGATACCCAACGGTCACACTCGTCCGCCCAACGTGCAAAGGCAAAGGGGAAGGCAATAGCATCAGTTGCATCGTTGGAAAGAATCGAGTCGGGCGACGAGACACCTTCACAATCACATTCTCTTTCTCGTTCGGTCCAGAGACATGACAGCAACACGGACAGCAGTGCCTCAACAGATGATGGCGGTGATACCGGGCAGTCGTTGGTCTCGTCTGCACAACTTGAGGGTGGTGAATGGACTGAGGAGCAATATTTTACACATGCCACTCAAGATTCAGATCATGGAACTCGACAAGGTACTGGTTAAGTTTATGCGCGGAAGGGAAAGGAGAAGGGGAAGGCAGTGTCGATTTGGCTAGTGGTGCAACCGCTAGTATTCAAAGTTGTTCATTTTAGGCTTTGTCTGAATACTTGAGTTGGTCTTTGCTTTCCTTCTAATTAAGCATTCAATTCCAGTTTTGTGCATGTGATATATGTGTAGATCAAATATAATATTGAGCAAATTCAGCCATGTAATAACTCATGTTGGTAGAATAATTCATGTATAAGTACATCTTTTGAGTCCATTATCTGCTTGGTTTTTGGTTAAATTTTCCCTTTGCTCACCAATTATGTCATGAGTCTTACACTAATATTGATTCTCAAACAAGTTATATCATCTAAGGTTTTTAATTTCGTACCATATTAGCGTAACGACCCTTGCTTGGTGCGGTACGTACCAAGCAGTATGCCTAAAAGAGGTATAAAACCCTCCGAAAATACCTGAAAAAAAAAAGAGTTAGCATAGGGTTTTTAAGTTAGAAATAAATATACATTTAGTATAGTTTTAGCAAAACTAATGTAAATTAGGTAAGAATAGTGCCATATATCTTTTTTGAGCTTTGAGGAGTAGCCTTATGCAAGGTTTACAATTTTGATTCGTTTCGGTTCGTCTTTCTGTTAATATTGAATTATCTAAAAAACATTATTTGAATTATTAGATTATTTTGTATATAACTTAAATTTTAAGATTCAAATGAATTAAGTAATCACATGTGTAGATAGACTTGATTCTACCACCAAAACAAACGACGGGCCTCCACGAGTGGTGGATCGGGGTCCTCGATCTCGATCCTATGTATTTGTAATTTTGTATATCAGTATGATATGTTTGTCGGAACCAATCCTGAAATTGATCCTACGACATAGTGTTTTGATACACCATATGCCATTGGTACATCAATGTGATGATTGTCGTAGGTTGATCGTTGTAAATCACGTGTTCGAGGCTGCTCCTAAGGCATGTATTGGTGAAATAGAGTGAGAGTGAAAATTAAACTTTTAAATTTGATACAATCCACAAATCATTGCTTTGTTGAGTTTAGGAGTGTGAAAATATGAGAATAAGAGAGATTGTGAGTAAAAATGAGTTTGAGAGAGTTTAAGAGAGTCTAAGAGTGAAATAGATTGAAAGAGGGGAGAGAAAAGAGTTTAAAAACCCTTTAGGATGCCTCCAACAATCAAATTGACTGTTTGAAAACCGATATAAATCGGTAACGGTCAGTTTTGACCGTTACCACCCGATATAGGTCTGTAACGGTTGAAATCGACTGGTACTGCTCGTTACAGGTCGATAATGATTGAAATCGATCGGTATTGCCTGATACAGGTGGGTAACGGTTGAAATTTCGATCATTGCTGCTCGGTACAGCCCTGTATTGCCCGATATGTGGCAAAAAATTTGGTATCGCCCGGTAGCGAGCGATCTGCATGCCGATAAGTTGGCGGACCAATACGTACCACCCGTACCGAGCAGTATAGTACGGAATTGTAAACCTTGATATCATCCATCAACTAGGTCCTTTAAAATAAGAATGGCAAGGAGTTTTTAGTGGAACAAGAAGAGGTTGAATTACAACTTCATCATTGTGCTTTGACATTGAGACAAGTGTCACTATCAGATTTTTCCTATCATCTCAATGCACCAATTGGATTGTTGAAACCATGTGTTAACTTGTTGAAAATGCATGCTAATTAATATTGATAGTTTTATTATCATCTTTATCATTGTATCCTTCCCATGTTCTTCGTGAAGTTCTATCTCTTAGAAGATTGTCGATGTTTCCTACGTTGAAGACCTAATCTTGTGTAGAATCTGGCAGCTGATGTTAGTTGTTTCTAAGACTTGGTTGAAATGATATCAGATTCCATTAAAATTCAGCCAACAAAACCCCAAATTGATAAACTTTTAATGTGTCAAGTTTTAACTCGATAGTTCTTCATTTTATATCAAAACATATTAGAACTGTAGCAGAGCCTGGGTATCTGAACTTAGATTTTCAACTGAATCTGTACCAAATCGATAGGATCTTTCCTTTCTGTAATGGACCTTCCTTTTTCAAGGACTAGGAATTTTTCAAGAGAGATTTTAGAAAAAAAAATTTAGAGAGAGATAGACAAGAAAAGAGAGATGTAGGATAATAAGATCGCAGAGATAGAAAATAAGAGATCGATTATAGAGATTTGTATTGATAACTCTAATTCTTCTATGCCTTTAGGGCTTACAAGAGCTTTATTTATGAACTCTCTCATTCATTTTCTCTCCTATTCATATATTAAGTACAACTTAGCATGGTTAACATCACACAAGTTGACATATGGAAACTTAATCCAATCCCAACAAAATCTGCACAAAGTAACTATCTTATATCATATGCATAATGGAACAAATAGTTGCTACTGTGACTTTAACTAAGCCTGTAGAGGCCTTCTAAAAAGAATTAAAATGGCAATATGATGATAATACCTAGTTTAAGTAGGGCACAATCAGATTTTGACTCGGGTCTTTGCTTATATCTGGTCTGGGTGGATCATCTTCATACTTAGCTTGGATGCTAATATTTGGCTCCACCCAAGTGATCTAAGACCAAGTATAATTAGAATAACTTGTTAAGGCTATTAAGTGCTGGTTTTAATGGAGTCTTCTGAACTAATAAATATGTTTTTAGGCCATTAGAATTTTGCATCATGATTGGTTTCACCTGATTGAATCCTCTTTTGCTAACCTAAATCATATCTAAGTGGGGTTAGATAAACCCTAGCCACTCTTCTTTATAGGATAGAGGCGGCTAGGTGGGGTTTATTACAATCTCATAGGATTTTTGTTAGCTGCTTTTTGGTTGAGTAGGACCAAACCTTGTTAGGGTCCTATTAAGCCCGCCCTCTCCAAATTAGCCTTGTCTTTAAGGCTGAGGTTCCATGAACTCAGGGAACCAAGTCTTCAGATCCTCATATGATTTCCATATGGCGTCTTCGAGTGGTAAATTATTCAAATGCACTAGTACTTTAGTGGAGGGACGTCGACGACGCATCACGATTCTGCGGTCGAGGATGGCATGTGGTTGGGCTTGAATATCTCCATCATCACTGGTGTTGGGTAGTTGGATTTGGGTTGACTTGTGTTCTCCCAACTTGGGCTTCAGGCATGACACGTGGAAGACAGGGTGAATTTTTGGCATCGTCAGGCAATTTAAGTATGTACGCTATGGTTCCAATACGCTCTATGATTTGATAGGGCCCATAAAAATATGGGGATAGCTTCATGGAGGCTTATGTGTTGATGGAGAGTTGCTTGTATGGTTATAGGCGAAGATAACCCAATTTCATACTGAAAATTCTCTTTCGCTTCGTCGTGTGTCGGCTTGCTGCTTCATTTTGGCTTGAGCGGTAAAGAAATTATCCTTTAGCAACTGTAGGAGTTTGTCCCTGTCAATTAAATCTTAATCGATCTGATCTACCTTGGCCGAGCCAATTACATACTTTGGAATCACAGGGGCTGGCCGACCATACAGTGCTTCATATGGGGTATATTTTGTAGATGAATGATATGTAGTATTATACCACCATTCGGCCCAGGGAAGCCATTTTGCCCACTCCTTTGGCCAGTCACTAGCGAAACACCGAAGGTATGCCTTTAAACACCTGTTCACCATCTCTGTTTGGCCTTCAGTTTGTGAATGATATGCTGTGCTCATCTCGAGTTTGGTGCCCTGTAATTGAAATAAATCGATCCAAAATTTACTGGTGAAGATCCTGTCATAATCACTTACAATGGACCTTGGCATCCCATGTAGTTTAACAATATTTTCTATGAAAATCTAGGCAATACTAGCAGCAGTGTAGGGATTTCGCACAGCACAAAAATGAGCATATTTCGTAAGTCGATCAACCACCACGAGGATTGTGCTTTTACCTTTGGAAGGTGGCAGCCCTTCGATGAAGCCCATGGAGATGTCAGTCCACACCGAGTCCGGTATGGGTAGTGGTTGTAGCTTCCCTGGACTCGCCACTGTTTCACCATTTTGTTGTTGACATACATCACATTGTGCCACATATTCAGAAATAATTTTTTTCATCTCTCTCCAATAAAAATTTTGCTTCACTCTTTTGTAGGTTCTCAGAAATCCGGAGTGTCCTACTGAAGGTGTGGAGTGCATTTCGTGCAGGATGATTTTGATACAAGGGGAGTCGGGTATAAGCACAATGCGACCTTTGTAGTGTAGATCCCTCGAATCCTAAGTGTAGTGGGCTATTGTGCTTGGATCCTCCTAATTTTTTTATGATATTGCTGATCTCTGGATCCTTCTTCTATTCCTCCCTAATGTCCTTGAGGACGCCAGTGGTAGGAAGGGCGATGGTTATAAATTTAGCTTGCTCAGGTAGTCGTGAGAGTGCATCTGCAACAACGTTTTCTTTTTATTTTTTTAAAATAATTTCACAATCAAATCCTAGAAGTTTGGTTACCCATTTTTGCTGCTCAGGGGATGATATCTTCTGCTCCAAAAAGTACTTGAGGCTTCTATGGTCAGTTTTAATTTAAAATCGCCGGTCGATCAGGTAGGGTCTCTACCTCGTTACTGCGTGTACAATGGCGAGCATCTCCTTATCATATATTGATATTTTTTGATGGGAGGGAGACAATGCCTTGCTGGTGTATGCTAGTGGTCGACCATCTTGCACGAGAACGGCTCCAATTCCGACTTCGGATGCGTCGACCTCAATAATGAAGGGTCGGCTGAAATCTGGTAGCACTAGCACCAGTGTCGTTGTCATGGCTGCCTTAAGTTTGTCGAAGACAGCGGAGGCTTTGTCCGACCATTGGAAGACATTTTTTTTCAGTAGAGAAGTGAGGGGTGCACCGATCTTCCCGTAGTCCTTCACAAATTTTCGGTAGTAGCCCGTTAGTCCAAGGAACCCGCACAATAATTTCACGTTTGTAGGTTTCGGCCAGCCCTGCATTGCTTCAATTTTTGTTGGGTTTACTGCCACTCCTTATGATATTATGTGCCCAAGGTACTCTACTTTTTGCTAAAGAAAGTTGTACTTTGGCTGCTTAACAAAAAGAGTATTCTCTCGAAGGATCGTCAAAACAACCCGTAAATGCTAAAAGTGAGTCTCAAGAGAAGGGCAATGAGAATATTATCGAAAAATACCAGCATAAATTTGCGAAGAAAGCTCTGAAACATATCATTCATGAGATTTTGGAAGGTTGAAGGAGCATTAGTGAGTCCAAAAGGCATTACCAAGGATTCATAATGGTCATTATATGTGCGGAATGCAGTTTTTGGAATGTCGTCTTCACATATCCGAATTTGGTGGTAACCAGATCGGAGGTTGACTCGAGCTCCTTTTAACTCATCAAGCAGTTCATCCACCATTGGTATTGGGTACTTGTCCTTGACGGTGATGCCATTTAAAGCTCGGTAGTCGATGCACATCCGCCAAGTTCCGTCCTTCTTGCGTACAAGTAGCACTGGTGAGGAATATGGACTATAATTTGGCCGAATCACCCATGTTTTAAGCATCTCTTTTACAATCTTTTCAATTTTATCTTTCTGGAGGTGAGGAAAACGATACAACCGAGTGTTCACTGGTGGTTTGCTCGAAAGAATTGGAATCTGATGGTCATGTTGCCGATTAGGAGGAAGACCGCACAGTTCAACAAAAATGTCGGCAAATTCAGCAAGCAATTAGATGAGATTTTGACCTTCAATTTCTATTTTCTTCCTCTCTAGTTGCTATTGGAGATACATCAAAAAGCCATCATTTACCTTGTGTAAAATTTTCTCCATTCGTTGGGTCGAAACGGTGGTTACATTGCTTCCGCGCTTCCCACGTAGGATGATCTATTTACCTTTGCAGTAGAATTTCATAATTAATTTGGAAAAGTTCCAAGAGACATCATCTAGGGTCGTCAGTCATTCTATGCCAAGCACGGTCTCATAATCATCAATTGGTAGGAGGAAGAAATCGGTGACAATTTCTTGGTCTTGCAGTAATAGTTTCACTTGCGGGCATCTTTGGTCGCACTTTAGGGTTCTGCCATCGGCGACCTTTACGTTGAACTTGTTGCAACCTTCGATGTGGAGCGCCATTTGAGCAGTAACCTTACTCTTTAGGAAGTTATTAGTGCTGCCCGTGTCGATGAGAACAGTGATCGGTTGTTATTTGAGAAGGCCTCTAACTTTCATCGTTTGCGGGTTTGAGTAGCCGGCTAGCGCATGTACCATAAAGTCGGTCGGTTGTGGCTCTTCTTCCGCATCTTCTTCATGTTCAAGACTCTCTTCTGGATGTTCAATGACCTCTTCTTTTACTGGTTCAATCACAAGAATTCTCCTTTTTTTACAGCGATGCTCGCGACTCTATGGCTCGTCGCAATGCTAATATAACCCCTTCACAGATTGCTCCCGAAGCTCTTCTCTTGTCAACTTTTTTGGTGCAGGGGCTCGGCTGACAGTAGGGGGGGCTGAGGGCTTCGGTATTGCTGGTCAGGGAGCGACTCTAGTCCACCGGGCTTCATGGTTCAATCGCTCCTCTTGAAATCGTGCGATAGAGATGGCTGCCATAAGCGTGTACAATTGTCGCGTTTTAACTTCTCCCCGGATCTCCGGCTTCAAGCCCACAATAAAGGTCCCCAATAGCTGTTTTTTAAACCAATCATGAGTTTGATTAGATAACATTTCAAACTTGGTTTGGTACTCCTGAATGGTGGAGGTTTGTCGGATCTTTACTAGTTGTCCATCAATGTTCTCGTAATCGGTTGGTCTGAAGCGGATCAACAGTCCTTCTTTGAATTGTCACCATGAGAGGACTCTATGAGTGTGTTCAAACTAGTCAAACCATTATATGACATCCCCTTCAAGATGCATAGCCGCAAATTCCACCATAGATGCGTCCGCGGTTTTGTGGTACTGAAAATATCGCTCCATGCGCGAGTTCCAACCAATCGAGTCTCCTTCCCAACTAGGGAAGTCCACCTTCATGCGTGGATAGTAGGGATCGGTCACAGAGCCTCCCCTCTCCTGGAAGTCATCTCTTCGGTCAGAGCTCTCTCCTTGATGTGATTTCTTCAGGCTCGGTGGTCAGCCCAAACTGAGTTCGGTAAAGAGAGTCCGAATCTTATCCTTCATTCGCGTCTCGAAGGCTTCGAATTTAGCATTGATTGTCTCCTCAGATGCCATAATATATGCCTCCAAATCTGTACTGTTAAGATCTCTCTTTTGTTATCGGGTTAAAGACATGTATTGGTTGAGAGAAGTGGTTGTGGTTTAGGCTTGTTTTGTGGTTGTTTTGTAAGAGCAAAATTGTCGTCGAAGAAACAGCGGTTTCACGACAAAATTTCTAGCAAAAATCGAGAGATTTGAGGAGGAATTTTGACAACAAAATCACGGTTTAGATAACAGCAATGATGACAAATTTGATGAATAAGATTTTGGCAGTATAACTGCAAGGTAATCAGTGTAAGTTACGATAGCAGAATTCTTGTCGAAAAATTCAGTTTCACGATGAAATTTTCAGCAAAAACCGAGAGATTTGAGGAGCGAATTTGACAGTAAAATCTCGGTTTAAATAACAGCAATGATGACAAATTTGATCAAGAAGATTTCGGCAGTATAATAGCAAGGAAATCGGTGCAGATGGAAGCCAAGACGATCTATGAAGCATATAAGAAATTTCGTTCAAAAATGATAGCAAATAGATCGGTTAAAGGCAACAATATGCGACTGAAATTTTCTACAGCAATCCTTCGTTCGCAAAGATGATAACTTTTACGACAAAAGGAATTCGCAGCACGCGATAGATAAAAAGACTTCTTCTTGGTATTTTGAATGAAAAATTACAGCAGCAAAAGGTATTGGTGATAGAAGAATATCATATCTCTTGATATAATTGGAGATGACGACAGTAGATTGATTTGATCTACGGTAGAAGATGACGATGGAGATAGCAACGTCAAGAGCAATTGTGGGAATTGCTTGGCTGGTGGTGGGCGGCAGGGGTGGCAGTAAAAGCAGCAAGATCGCTGCTCTGATACCAGATGATAGAACCCTAGAGGAATTCTATGTAGATTGATCTTTGAGAGGGATTAATCATTGGAACGCTATAGGTTTTCCACCCTCCTAGAAGTCAGCCATATGGCTACAATTGTACATAGATCTTGTTCTCAAAGAGATGGAGGCTATATGCTTATATAGGGCTCCAAACCCTAGCCCTAAGGGCTGCTTCCTAAGTGAGTTACCCCTTTTGCCCTCAACCCTAGTCGATCGGCCCAGTAAAAAGGGAGGGGGGGGGGGGGGGGGCGGCGGCTAAGAAGCCTAAATGTCTAAATATAAACCCCAGCCACTTTTCTTTATAGGATAGAGGCGGCTAGGTGGTGTTTATTACAATCTCACAGGGTTTTTATTAGCTGCTTCTTGGTTGAGTAGGACCCAACCCTGCTAGGGTCCTATCAATTAACAATTAACTGGTCAATAACCTCAATATGGAGGATAAAATTTGTGGCCTAAGTCTGACATCCTTCTGTTTCATGGATATTTTTTCTTTCTTGGAAGCCAGCAGGGACCTTAGCAATCGTCAACCAGAATGAGGAAGCTGACTGCACTTAAAGACCTTGATGCATAGGAGCTAAGGTTTCTAATTAGACAAAATTTCTTTATATTTCATCAAGGGATTCTTTTGGGGAAATTGGGACTCTTTGAATTGATTGTGAAGATTCATGAATCTGGCCTTTAAAAGATGGTTTGGATAAAATGAGCTTGCAACATGTGAATATTCTAATTAAACATTTCAGCTCTTTAATTGGTGAAAATTTGGAACTCAACTCTGTGAAGTTTGTGTCTTTTGAAAGCAGTATGTTAGGCATATTCTCATGCGAGAGGTTTCTTTCTTTTTTAGGTTGAAGATTGATTCAATTTTCTTGTGCATGTTGTTAATTATGTTCATTTGCTTTAGAAACGAGTTAAGATTTGGTGTTTGTTGCTATTGCTTTCCTTATGACTGCATTAAAAGGGAAGTATTCAAAGATTCTTCAAGAATTTGAATCTAAATTAGTTATAGCTACCATGCTGGTTAAGATAATCACATTACTGATAAAATCTTCAAAATACTGTAAGTTATTCTAACATAATCAATGATCAGGCCCCAGTCAGTGACCGAGAATATCGAGCCACTCTGCCTGAAACTGCTGAAATGATAGATTTGGCAGCAAAAATGATTGGTGAAGGTAGGGGAATGGAACTAATGCCAAGGGAAGCAAATCCAGATGCGCCGATAACTTCATACAGGTGGAAGTATCTTATTGATTTAGCTTTTTTTCAATACATGTATTTGTATTCTATTGATATCTAGTGATCATACATATCTGCATAATCATGTATGAGTACAATCTTGGTGTGATGCTAAGATTGTGTTTTTTGTGAATTATAGAATGCATAATCTTACAAGAATCGACTTAGGATACACGCAATATGGTCTTTATAATGACATGGATGCAAATTATTGAATATGATAGATGACATTGATATTTAAAATACAAGGTATCATATTATTTGAGGTAATATTGCTTATCATCAAGCTGAAAATATAGTAATCAAATTTTATGACAATGAGTTTCTTTGATTTGTGGATTTGGAAAATTGAGCCTTTTTTAAATGTGGATTAGGGATATCTCTTACAATGCTTAGATCAAGATCAATAAGTTGTACTTTTAAAAAACTAGCATCTAGGATACCTTCCTTATAGAAAGAAAACATTCTGTAGTAGGGGATAGTCTCATCATATTCATTGTTGACCATGAATGCAAGGGCCTATTAATTCCAACTTTTGGTGACGTAATCTGACTCGTGATCATGTGATGATGTTTACTGAAGTAAAAGGCTCAGACAAATTGGTTGTGCTTCAAAATAACTTTCATGAAATTAGCACTGAGGGTAATCTTTAGCTTCTTTTCTGTATCAAGTTTGATAATAACTGGAGCTGCTAACAATTGAGAAGATCTGATGGCTGTATCAGTGGTTCTAACATGGCGATTGCTGTAATTGGGATGTTTCTTCATCTAGATTGATTTTACCTTGATCTCAATCATTGCAGGTTCGTCTGTTGATGTACGCTTAACCTTTCTATTCTCTAGTCATCCAGCATAGGAGAAAGCTACAGATCATCTTGATCTTCATCTGAATCTTTGTTCTGCTTATCTTCCTGTGAAGTCTGTACTCTGTACTTACTTTTCTTCTCGTAATTTTCAGATTTGTCATCTTAAAATCCATGTGCTATTGCAATTGAAGTTTCTCTGAAGTTGCCTCCACTTTCTTTAAGTTTTCTTTAGATATTCTTCGATTTCGAAAGCTAGCTGAAAATAACTTTTTGCAATTTAAGATTTGCTGACTTGAACGATTGATTTGCATAATCTTCATAATGTTGCTTCTCTCTGTCATAGACTGCCATTCATAGTAATAATTATCCAGCTTGTCACAATGTTTCTTCAGATTCTTTTGATGCTTGTAACATCGTTTCTGATCTGCATTGGGCTGGCCATCATGGCAGCACATTTGTATCACATCATAGTGCCAACTCTAATGCCACTCATATAAAATGATATGTGGTGGTAATTAAGGAGGCAGAATAGAGGAGGAGAGATAAATTTCAAATGGTTTGAAGAGTTTCGAAGGAAATACAACATGCATTGAACTTTGTGGCCATACATCATGTATAATCTTTAGATCAAATTATGTCCCCTAGTAGAGCCAAAACGTACTATTGTGCGTATATGGAAACATGTAATAGCTACTTGATGTAGAAACTGAAATCACAATTTTTTGATAGTTATTATGTTTTGTTTGTAAAATTATTTTGGAAAAGATATCCTAGAACTATAATTAGCTGATGGAATCAATTCCAAATCTAATTTTAAGCTAAGATTTAACTTTTGAAGTGATCGTTGATCTATGAAGTGTCTTTGGGAAATACAAGTTCTCTGACAACTCAATGCCCTATGTTAATCATTTTTCTATTCAATGTTGTAATATCCTTCATTTAGAGCATCACATTTGTGATTAAAACTTAGTGCATTACAAGCAAAGATTTAAAATCCAGTATCAACACGTGCTGGTTCCCCATAAGATATTGGCATCCCGCAGTATACTAGCTGGTACAGATGGAATAATGAACAAAGAAATTTTGGGTGAAGGGAAAAGGGGACAAATCTCAAGGTCCTCTCTTCCTATTCTTCATATTCTTTCCTTGTCTTGTTTTTCTCAGCTAAGGTTACGTGGTGCATGGGGAGGAATCATGAGTCACTATCTCACAATTATAATAAACCTTTTGACTGATTTTTAGTAAAAAATGGTCCCAGTCTAATGAACTGCTGGTCTGCAAACTGGTCTGTGACAAGTTCTTGATTTGAACTGGAATACAACACCTGTACCAAATGATGTACCATGATATGAAACATAAAGCATTTTATGATAGTCATATAACTGGATCCTTAGTTTCTTTGCCTTCTTAATGTACCTAGTATTCTCTTTGGTTATCAAGTTATATATCTCCAAGTCTACTACTTGAATCAAATTTTAGTTAAGATACAGATTATGAACCAAAGCTTTGAATCCTAGTGTGCTAAATCGTCAGTAGGAGCAAAACACACATCTAAGTACTAGACATTCAGGTTTCTAGACATGGTCAATTTGAAAAGACTAAAGATATTTCAACTAATTATATATCTTCAACCAGTGATTTAAAAAGCGCTAGGCGCCAAAAGACGCCAAGGTCCAAAAACGTCCGAGGCGCTAGGCGCTCGCCCGAGCGAAGCGAGGCGCTAAAATATAAAAATATATAATATAATTAATAAATATAATTATTTAAAATTTTAAATAAAAATATGCTATTAAATTAAGAAAATCTATTAACAGTATTGAAAATTAATCATTTCAAATAAACTTAATATTAATAGTATACTGTATATTGAGCCTGCTGACTGAGAAACGAGGAAGCAGCAGCGAGTGGCGATAGCGGCAGCGACTAGCGGCGAGCAACGGTAGCGGCAGCGGGAAAGGGAGAGGGAGCGACGAGCAGCGGGAGGCACGAGCGGCGATAGAGGCAGCGTTTGCGAGCAGCGACAGCGGCAAGCGGCGACAGGAGCGACGAGCAACGAGAGGCACGAGCGACGACAGAGGCAGCGTTTGCGAGCAGCGACAGCGGCGAGCAGCAAGATCGGGATCGGGAGTGGCAGCGCTAGCGGGTTAGGGTTGGGTAAGGGTTATATCGGTTTAGTTGGTTCGATTGAACCAACTAACCAACCGAACCAGGACCGAACCAGACCTAAAATCCTGGTTCGGTTGCCTTGGTTTACCCAGGCGCTCGCCCGAAGCGCCCAGCGCCTGGGCTCGGGCGAGCGCCCAGTCGACGCCTGTTTGAAGCGCGTCGCCTGGGAGATTAGCGAGGCGCTCGGGCCTCGCCTCGCCTCGCCCGAGCGTCTAGGCGAGCGCCCGAGCGCTTTTTTCAATCACTGTCTTCAACTAAGTTTATAGTGCTATGAATCAAATTATGACTATAAGATTATTGCGCACTTAATGCTTTGAAAATTTATTTAACAAAAATTTGAGATCTAAAAATATGTTTAATAAATGAAGAACTTTCTAGTACTAACTTTTAAGAATAAGTGTGATATCTAAAACCAAGAACAGTCCTATCGTGTATAGGACCTGTACCAAGCAAGGGCCAAATTTGTATGTACATTGACATAGGGTACACTAATATGTATTGATGTTTTGAAATTAAAGAAAGAGAAGAGGAAGGCACCATGGAGGAGGAGAAAGGAGGAAGAAAAAAGTAGAGGAAGGAAGAATAGGAAACAGTGGACGATGAGGAAAGAGGAAGAGAAAGGAAGAAGGGGAGATAGTGTAGGAAGACGATCAAGAAGGAAGAAGACGAAGTGGTGAAGGAGGACAAGGAAGAAGGAAGAAGAGAAGGAGAAAAAAAGGGTGTTCCGAGGAGATCGACAGTACCAAACAATAGTGGTGGTAACATCGAATGACAACAGTAGTGTCGATTCCACACAACTTGCGAGAAGAGGGCTCGTGTTTACAAGTCCTAATTGGTCTTTTAGTTTTTTTTTTGGTTTTTGTATTGAGTTGGATCAAATTGTTTGAAACGAGGTGGTCCGTGTAAAAGTTTACAATTTCCGTCCGTACCGATGTACTGACCAATGGTCGGTATGGTACAAATTGAGATGTACCGATGGTATACCCAAAAAACCACAAAAATAATTCTACAAATACCTGAAAAATAGAAAAATATTAGATCAAGGTTTTTTAAGATGAAAATAAATATAAATTTAGTATAATTTTAGCGAAAATAATTTAAATTAGGAAAGAATAGTGACATATCTTTTTTAGGCTTTGAGGAGTAACTTTGTGGTACGTTCTGAATCGTCCTTTCGTTAATATTGAATTATCTACAAAGAAATGATTTGAATTGTTAGATGTGAGTGAGAATGAGTTTGAGAGAGTTGAATAAATTGAGAGAGTGATATTGAAATAGGGGAGATGAAAGGATTTAAAAACCCTAGCTTATGGTTCAAATGATTAATTTGACTATTTGAAATATCATAATCTCAGCTCTTGATTGGTAGCGGTCGAAATCCGACCGTTACTGACCGGTACAGGTCGGTACGATCATATTTTGATTGGTACAAGTCGGTAACAGTTAGATTTTGATTGTTACCACCTGATACAGATCTCGTATTACCCAATATGGTGTCAGGTTAGGGTACGCCCTAGTAGAGGGCGATCTACATACTAGTCTCCTGTCAGATTGATACGTATCGCTCGTACCGAGCGGTATGGGTTGGTACTGCAAACCATGGTCCATATACCGATCCATGTTTGTATCAGTACATATTGCTTGTTTCATATCGGTCTGAGCAAAACAAATTTCCTTATCTAAAACTATTCTAATTATAAAGGAGTTAACTTTGGGAAAGAGTGATTGAAAGTAAAAAAAATAGAAACAAATATCTTCCAAAATCAGTTTGATTTTATGCTTGGAAGGTCAATTCAAGCTATTTATTTATTAAGATAACAAATGAAAAAGTATAGAGATAGGAAGATGGACTTGCATATTGTTTTTATTTATTTTTTTTCGGAAAACATAACTATATATTACTTCAAAAGCCTTTTACAAGCTACTCCTGCTTATCTAAGCACAAAATGATCCTAACCTCTGGATACCAATCTGAAGTCCAAACACGGTCAGCATAGGACTTCTTGGTATGACCAGCTAGCCAATGGGCACATCTATTGCCCTCTCTACAAAAAAGAAGGGAGGGCAGCAAAAAGATCCCTAATGGGATTTGTCAAAAACCAATGAGGAGGCTCTTCCTCCTTCAAAACATTTACAGTCCATTCTGCATTAGTCGCTGTGAAGAGTTCTGTTACACCCAATTGAATGACAGCTTCAACACCTTTCTTGATGGCCATAAGTTCATGGGCCCAACAGCTACCTGCAGTAATTTGCCTCCAATAAGCTGAACCACAGCATCACTGGATCGAAGCACGAATCCTGCCCCTCCAAGTTCAGTTCCAGCCTCAAAAAGCACCATCAGCATTTTGTTTTGTCCCACCTTCATCCGGTCTTGTCCATTTGACTTGAATAGTGCATCTCTCCCTACTAACCCCTTAAGGCTGGTCTATTGAAAGGCTATCATAAAGATATGAAACAACTCTATATGCAATACTAGAATGATTGCACTTAGTTTTTCTGAATACTAATTCATTTCTGGCCATTCATATCATCCAAAGCCTATTGGCAATAAGAGTTCTCACATATGAGTTAGATGAAGAAGGGGAACGATCAGATCCCTCCCTAAGCCAACTACCCTCACCCCAAGAGGAAAAGTAAGAGAAATAGATGTGACAAAAAAATCCCACACTTTAAAGGAAAAAGGGCACTCAAAGAATATGTGTTGTTGGCTCTCAGGTATTTGAGCAGAAATAACAAGGGTGAGGTTCACAAATTCAGAATCTAGCCAACCTATTTGAAGTGTTAAGTCTGTGATGCAAAAGCTTCTAACAACACAAAATAATGCGAGGTAAGGCAGGAATACTCCATAGGGTTTTCCAAAGGATGGGTCTCCTTTTGGGTGGGGGGGGGGGAGGGGGGTGGTGGGGGTGGGAGGAGGAGAGAGTAAGAATCTATATGCTAGTTTAGTTGATGGTTGCCCTTCTAGGTCAGTGCTCCAAAACCAACGGTCATCATTAGGGGAGGAAGAAATGCTCATGTCAAGTATGCATTTTACAATGCCTGGATCAAACAATTCAGCCGGGGTAGAGTGTACCGGCTCTGTTCCTTCTACTTAATTTGCTTGATATTTGGTCATTGAAGCAATCAAAGGCCTCTTTTGGCATTCTTCGGGGGGAAATCATAGTACTCATTTCCTTAATATTAAAGAAGTGACAAATCTCAGCTTTCCTTTCTTTGGGGGTAACCTTGGGAAAGTGAATTTCAGATTTTTGAAAGTTAATTTTCTGATTGGTTAAGGCTGCTAGTGGAAAACCCTAGCAATGGCATGACAGGACTTTTTATTGGCCCTAAAGTATAAGAGAATGTCATCGGCATACATCAAGTGAGTCAACTTGAATTTGTGTTTGAAGTGAAAAGGGGTAAGGTTAGTAGAATTGACAGTTTAACAAGTGAGAAAGAAGTTGGGCAACTAAAATATATAGATAGGATTGAAGTAAGAGGATTAATCACCATTAATGCAGCTAGTGAAAGAGGGAGATGCGACACATTCTATAATCTAAGTAATAAATTGAGGAGGAAAATTTAGTCAAAACAAGAGGGTTCTTCCCCTTAGAGCCATAGAGGGAGTGGGCCAATTCTTTCTTGAGCAACCATAATGTTATCATGGATCTTACAACCTTTCATAAAAGTCGACTGCTTAAAGGAGATTAGTTTATCTAGGAAAGGTCTGATCCTATCGGAAAGGATTTTGGCAAGAATATGATAATTGATGTTGCAAAGGGAGATAGATCGAAAATCCCCCACCAGAGGGTTCTTGCATGTAGGAATGAAAATAAGGAAAGTATTTGTCCAATCCCGATGAAGAACTGCAGAGTTATGAAACTAAGGGACTGCATTAAAGAGTCTTTCACAATATCCTAATAGTATCTATAAAACTCAATGGTGAATCTGTCCAGCCCCAGACTCTTTCCCTACCAAGAGAGACAATAGAAAGCCAAATTTCCTCTTAAGAAAAAGGTTTGATCAGATTAGATGCCTCATGACTCTGAATCCCACTCAAAGTAGGCCATACATGAGTGGGGTGTAAGGAATTATCATCCAGCCAAAAATTGTGGTAGTACCTAGTAAACTCAAGCATGATAGTTTTAGGGTGGTCAACGATAGTGTCATTTACCTTAAGGTGATGGATGAAATTTTGCCTATAATGCCAAGTAATAAGATTGTTACGGTCTCCCTTATTTATCCCCCTAGTTTTAGCCTTACACCACCATTTGGTATTAATCTGTCTAGTGATAACTTGGAGACGGTTGTAAAGACAGATCATCTTGGTGCTTTCAGACTCAGAAAGTCCTGAGCTGGACTCTTTATTTTCAAGCACCAAAATATGCTCGTGAAGATTAGAGGAGATATCCTCCAACTTCCTAAGGCAGCTCAAATTTCAGTTAGAAAGAATAGGTCTAAAATTCTTAAGATTCATAGACATAGGCCCACAGGGAGATAAACAAATAGATCAATAGTTTCTAACTAGGCTGTGAACCTCCTGGTTTTTATTGATTTAATGGAGGCTTATTACGGTGGATTTTAGCAAAAATTGTATATCTACTAACTATATTGATATTATAAAAGTTGTGTGATAGTACAATCATTATGGAGTGTCCCTAATGAGTTTTCCATTAATATAGGACTACATCAAGATCTGCGTTAAGTCTTTGTCTTTTAACATTGGTAATAGATGAACTTATAGTCATATTCAGCATCAATCTCTTTAGTGCATTTTATATATGAATGATATTAGCTTAATTGATGAGAGTCTAAATAGGAATTAATTCTAAGTTTAAGTTATGGAGGTAAATTTTGGAAACTAAATGTTTTAAGTTAGATATGACTAATTCTGAATATATGAGATGTAATGTAGGCTTGAGGTATATTTAAGTTGAATAGTCTATAAGTTTCTATAAGTAAAAGTTTTAGGTACCTTGGATCAATCATTCAACAAAATGAATGGATAAATAAAGACATCATTCATAAAGACTAGATATTTAAAATGGAGAGGGACATCAAGAGTTTTGTGAAACCATCGGGTTCCTTTTAGATTTAATAGAAAATTCTAGAAGATCATTGTTAGACCATTATTAGACCTTTTATGGACTTTGAGTGTTAGGTAGTTAAGAAACATCATATATATAAAAACTTTATATCACTAAGAAATCTTTTTGGTAGATACATGGAGAATGTTGAGGTAGATATGTAGAGTTCAAGGGAAAGATAGGGAAAGAGATTATTTCATTTATGAATAATTATGTTTGGATATAATAGAGGATAAGATATAGAAGAATCATTTAAGATAGTATGGATATGTGCTAAGAAGACCTATAGATTGTTAGGATCTTTTTATTTTTTGAGCTTTGAATAATGTTTTATTGAGTTTGTCTAGTTTAGTAAGAGTTGAATAGGGGTTTATTTGATATTTATTTATTTATTAAGAGTCCAAGTTCTGATGGACTCAAGGGTGAAACTCTATAAATATGGATGTATCTGTTTCTTTTCATCTATCAATGAAATATTATTATAGTCCTTTGACAAACCCTAGGAGGCCGATCCCCTCAAAGTGATCAAGGAGACCGATCCTTCAAAGTGATCATCTCTTTTCTCCCTCTTCTTCTACGATAAAAACCTAGGGGTCTTATTATCTGGTATCATAGCAGAGATCCTCGGCGTTCTCGTTGTAATTTCTCACAACACTTCACCGCAACCATCATTATCATAAAAAAAAAAAGAAGCCGGCAGCCGCCCCATCCCACTCGAGCGAGAAAGGGCCTTCGCCACTGCTCCTAACCCTCGGCAATCTTGCTGCAGTTCCTCATCCCACCTTCTGCGTGGCGGCCCTTAGTCATGCCTTATCTCGCCGCAATCGCCGTCAATCGTGCCTCATCCCACCTTCAGTCGCAATCGTCCTTAGCTGCGCCTCCACCGGAGATGGCACTACTAGTGTCTCCTTCCAACAACGCGCCTCGTAGCCCTCAACAGCCATTGCAGCCTTAGCCCTTGGCCGTGCGATCCCCGTGGCTTCCCATTCGAGCCCTTCCTCGCTCTACATTTGCTGCTAACGAACCGCGTAATCACGGTGGCTTCCTAATTTGCCCCTTCTTCTTTCCTCCCCTTTTTCTTCCCTCCCTCCTTTGCTCTCACTACAGACATCGCCACACAAAGGCTATGGTTTTCGCAAGGACACTCGACGCTCCCACAACTTTCTTCTTCCCTACTAGCTAGCATACCACCCCTTGTCGCCCTTGGCCAGGATCGTAGCCGCACGATCACCTCCCAATGACTGTAGTGAGCCCTCGGTAGCGCTGCTACTAACCGCACCACCATCACTGCCTCCTAGCCCTCAGCAGCAGCGATCCCTCCACGTAGCGATCGCAGCGAGCATCATTGCCTCCTAGCCCTCTGCAGCAACGACCCTCCACGCAGCGATTGCTGCAAGCCCTTGGCGATGTTGCTCCCAACTGCGCCACCATCGCTACCTCCCAGCCTCTCGGCACCTAGGGCTTCATCGACATCCTCGCAGCAACCCTTCACTCCCACAACGCTACCACCGACTGGCGTCGTAGCAACAACACTAAATAGGGCAGTGCTGATGCCCTTGACCCGACACAAGAAACATGAGTTGGGGATTACAGATTTGCAATCCTATGCAATGGCTAGCCTTGGAAACTAGGATTGAGAACTGGCTGCTGGAAACCCTTAATGATTTCAAAAGGAGCCTATTTGAGAGCTTCAGCAAGTTTCAGCAATTTGAAAGTTCAAGTCTTACGTTGAACCGATCTAGAGATATAGGAAAAAGGAACCAAGAACAGGACACAAGCTATCCATGCATAAAGATGGAATTCCCAAGATGGGAAGATGGAGATCCTACTAGTTGGACCTCTAGGGTAGATAAATTTTTCCGTTTTCATAGAACTTCAGAAGAATCCAAGGTGAAAATAGCTTCAATCCAACTAGATAGAGATGCAATCCAATGGTATGATTGGTACGAAACCTGCTACGGGGTTCCCTCGTGGGAGAAATTCAAGAGAGGGCTTCTCATTCGCTTTGGACCATCTGAATATGAGAATGTTGATGGGCAGCTCGCTAAAATTTGTCAGATTTCTATAGTACTAGAATATCAGAGCAGATTTGAACCAAGATATGCAATTTCGAATAATACCGCCCGGTACGGGCGGTACGTACCGATCCGTCAGTTTACCGGTACACGGACCGCCCGTTATCGGACGGAATGAAATATATATATATATATTAATATATATAAATATTTTATAAAAGGTGACGTTGCGTCGCCTTATATATATATATATATATATAAACGAGGCGACGTTGCCCCACGTAGGAGAAAGGAAAAGGCGACGTCGCCTTTTATAAAAAATATTATATATATATATATATATAAACGAGGCGACGTTGCCCCGTGTGGGAGAAAGGAAAAGGCGACGTTGCCTTTTATAAAAATATTATTTATATACATATATATGTATATATATATATATATTGATTTGAACATCGTCGAATTATATATATATATATGTATATATATATATGTGTATATATATATCGAATGGTATACTGCTCGGTATATAGTTTCGTACCATGCCGAACGAATGTCGAAACTCTGGTACGGTACGAAATTGTATACCTTGATTTGAACGATTGTCAAATCAAGCCAAAGACTGATCTAAACGACAATTGGTGGGAACATTTATTGAAGGACTTCATCCAAATATCCGGTGTGAAGTCAAAGCTTACCAATCCCGCACTATAATAGTTGCAATCTCATTTGCACGTTTGCAAGAGGAAAAAATCAATGGGGAAAATCGTCGAAATAGAAGTGACAACAAACAGATGATCATCAAGCCACCCGCTCTATCTATTCCCAATTGAAGCCCTAATACTCGAAGACTAACCTGAGAAGAACTTAAGGAAAGATCAGCGAAGGGTTTGTTTTGGCACTATGATAAAAAGTGGAGTAGGGAACACTGATGTAAACAAGTGCAACTTTTGATAATTGAACCAATTGGGGAGGAACCAGAAGCTGACAATGTGGACTTCGATCATGAAGGTATGGATTCCGATGAAGATGTTAGACCTTTCATGCATACAGTGCATGCATTAGCCAGCTACTCTAACTCACAAATTATAAAAGTTGGAGGAACTTTGGAACATCAGTATGTATAGTTTTGATTGAAATTGGTAGCACTAACAATTTTATGGACAGTAAGGATGCTGACCGATTGGCCTACCATATTGAAGGCTGTGGCAAATTCGAAGTAAAGGTCGTTGATGGACGGATTTTAACTTGTGATAGTAAGTGTTCGAAGATAAAATTGATTATACAGGCTAAGAGTTGTTTGTGGATTTCTTTTTGCTATCCTTGGAAGATTTCGAAGTGGTGCTTGGAATTGAATGACTATCAACCCTGGGTGATGTTTCTTGGAATTTTTCTTAACTAATCATGAAGTTTTTTATTAATGGAAAACAGGCGATCTTAAAGGGAAGATGTGGAAGTAAGGTCACAACTACCACTAACTATTAGATGAGGAGGGTTCTTCAGAAGACTACAATGACTACTGTTAGTGTAAACACCTTTTTTTCTTAGCCGTGACCCGGGAGGTCGTCTCGGCTCGTTCGGGGGTCCGAATGGCGGGGATCTCCCTGGGGCGATGCTCGTCTCCACCGGGGTGGTCGGGTGCGGCCTCGGACTCGGGGCGATGCAGCGACTTCCTCCGGGTGGGGACTCCTTGCCTGCGTGTCCCGAACGGGAGACCTCGGCTTGATACCTGCACAAAGGTCGGGTCGGTTCGACCCGACCCCTCCGACGATCAAGTTAGAGAGATGAAGTGGCGGTTGTTCTGGGCGTCCAGTCTGCCCTCTTCCCTCTGGCTCGAGGATGTTTATAGGGGAACTCGGCATTATCGGGCGCGCCATCCCGTCGGTCGGGGCCGTATCTCTGATGGCGTCCGACATCGCCGAGGATGTTGCGTATGGGATCGGGGAATCGCAGGGCATGGGCGAGCTTCAACCGCTACCTACTTCTATCTCGTCCTACTGTGCTGGGTTGACTGAGGGGCTGTGGGCTCAGTGAGGCTGACTTCCGGACGCAGACCGTTGCCCTCGTTGCTCTCCCTGGGGCGCCGTGCCTGTCCACGTGCGGGGGGCGTTGCCGGGAGTGGGGTTTACCATTTTTTGCCATATCATATCCCCCCCCCCAAAGGAAGCCATGGCTCGGCACCGGACGGTGGGGATTCGAGGCGTGGCTTTGATCGGTAAGCGGCGGTGTTCTTCGTGGTTCACGATTGAGGCACAGGTCCGGGGCAAGTAGGCCACGCTGCGTAGGTGCTTAGTGCGGCATGAGGTCGGGGAATGTGTCTCGGGCGTGCTGGCCGCGCCGAGGATGTGGTCTCGGGAGCATGCGGCCGAAGGGCACGTCTCGGGAACATATGGCCGAGGAGCACGTCTCGGGCGGGCTGGCCGCACCGAGGATGTGGTCTCGGGAGCATGCGGCCGAGGAGCACGTCTCGGGCGGGCTGGCCGCGCCGAGGAGGTCTCGGGAACATGCGGCCGAGGGGCACGTCTCGGGCGGGCTGGCCGCACCGAGGATGTGGTCTCGGGAGCATGCGGCCGAGGAGCACGTCTCGGGCGGGCTGGCCGCGCCGAGGAGGTGGTCTCGGGAACATGTGGGCGAGGAGCACATCTCGGGCGGGCTGGCCGCGCCGAGGAGGTGGTCTCGGGGACATGCGGCCGAGGAGCACGTCTCGGGCGGGCTGGCCGCGCCGAGGAAGTGGTCTCGGGGACATGCGGCCGAGGAGCACGTCTCGGGCGGGCTGGCCGCGCCGAAGAGGTGGTCTCGGGAGCATGCGGCCGAGGAGCACGTCTCGGGCGGGCTGGCCGCGCCGAGGAGGTGGTCTCGGGAACATGTGGGCGAGGAGCACGTCTCGGGCGGGCTGGCTACGCCGAGGAGGTGGTCTCGGGGACATGCGGCCGAGGAGCACGTCTCGGGCGGGCTGGCCGCGCCGAGGAAGTGGTCTCGGGGACATGCGGCCGAGGAGCACGTCTCGGGCGGGCTGGCCGCGCCGAGGAGGTGGTCTCGGGAGCATGCGGCCGAGGAGCACGTCTCGGGCGGGCTGGCCGCGCCGAGGAGGTGGTCTCGGGAACATGTGGGCGAGGAGCACGTCTCGGGCGGGCTGGCCGCGCCGAGGAAGTGGTCTCGGGGACATGCGGCCGAGGAGCACGTCTCGGGCGGGCTGGCCGCGCCGAGGAGGTGGTCTCGGGGACATGCGGCCGAGGAGCACGTCTCGGGCGGGCTGGCCGCGCCGAGGAAGTGGTCTCGGGGACATGCGGCCGAGGAGCACGTCTCGGGCGGGCTGGCCGCGCCGAGGAGGTGGTCTCGGGAGCATGCGGCCGAGGAGCACGTCTCGGGCGGGCTGGCCGCGCCGAGGAGGTGGTCTCGGGAACATGCGGCCGAGGAGCACGTCTCGGGCGGGCTGGCCGCGCCGAGGAGGTGGTCTCGGGGACATGCGGCCGAGGAGCACGTCTCGGGCGGGCTGGCCGCGCCGAGGATGTGGTCTCGGGCGCATGCGGCCGAGGAGCACGTCTCGGGCGGGCTGGCCGCGCCGTGGAAGTGGTCTCGGGGACACGCGGGAAGATCGTCGTTCTTATCAGACGTCGAGGGGTCGCAGTGGCCGTTCTCCGTGCTGTTCCCCGCAGCGACCTTGGGTCCGCATTTATGATGGGGTGTTCGTTGGCCTTCCCTGGTGCGACGAGCGAGTGTGCGGATGAGCTGTTGGCCGCTATGGGGAGACGAAGGGACGTCTCTCCTGGCGGGGCTTTTCCTATATAAACGACGCACTCGGCCCGTTTCACGATTCTGGTCGCTGAGTCTTGGACCTCGTCGCCCTTTCTGTCATCACATCCTCTCCTTTCCTACGCCGTCACTCCCCAGTTGCTCTTGTTCGTCCTAAAGCCGGTAAGGATGCCCCTCTCGCCTGTCTCTTCACCTCCGTCCCCTGATAGAGTCCGGGAGCGCACGCCTCCGCCCTCCCCGGACGAGGAGGCGGCGCGAGCCCTTGAGGCTCTAATGTGGCCGCACGACCTCGACTCGGCGGTGAGCGGGTCGTTGCTGGAGAAGCTCCGGGAGCGTTATCACATCCCGGAGGAGTTTGTTCTGGTCGCACCTGACCCGGGGCAGCGGTCGTACGACCCGGTGCCTCGAGGTTTCGCGCTGACCCAAGATGCCCTAGAGGCTGGGTTGCGCCTTCCCCTTCACCCCATCATCGTCTCCTGCCTATCTCTATGGCGGATTTCGCCTTCCCAGGTGGCGCCTAACTCATGGCGGTACCTGGTAGCGTTCTTGGGGGAATGTTACTATGCTAACATCACCCCTACCCGAAACCTCTTTCTCTCTTGTTTTCGCCTTCTCAAGGGGCCGGGGGGCTATTTCGTGTCAGCCCGGGCTGGCTTTCGCGTCGGGGGAGCCCCTTCGAATAACAAAGGGTGGAAAGGGCGGTTTTTTTACGTTAGCTGGCCGAGGGATTGGGGCTTCGGAGTTCGGTGGGCGGTGAGGGTGATAGATAACACAGTCCCGGACTTGAACGACGAGGAGCGTCGGGACTTGCTTCGGGCAATCCTTCCCGGTTCTCAGGCCATTCGAGCTATGACCGAGGAGTGGCTAGCCGAGGCGGGTCTTAGCCCGGCTTTCGGGGGTATGTTTGTAGAGGGTGTTCTCTATGCCTTGTTTGTTTCCACAGTTTGTGATGGTTTGCTTGTCTCCTTTGTAGGAATGAAGCTCCTGTCCCTCCGTGGTGGTCGCTCCTCGTCGGCTTCTTCCCCGCGCCAGTCCGCTGCTTCCTCTCCGCGTTCCTCAGCCGACCCGTTGCCCGGTTCGGCGGGTGCCCCATTAGAGATCCCAGAGGGACGTCCGTCAAAGAAGGCAAAGACGACGGGTCCCGGGAAAGCCAAGGCGGGGACCACTCCTTCAACAATTGTGGGCGCCAAGCGGACCACTCGGGACGAGGGGCCTTCCCGAGTTGAAGGGCCTAGCCAGGGGACGGCCGGGAAGGGGTCGAGCCTGCCCACGGTGGATGATCTGTGCGGGCTACGCACGGGGGCCGACGAGCCCCTATGGTCAGCGGTGATGGGCGAGCTTCCGCCGGGGGAGGCTTCCGACCCGCTGGTTGCCCGATGGAAGGGGCTGTCCCGAGGGGACAAGGTATGGGCCGGGGGAGATCCCTCGGCTGCCTTTCTTCGAGGCGTGCTCCACCCCGACCTGGCTCGGGACCTATACACCCTGCCTTCGGAGACCATGCTTAACAAGGCGGGGAGGTTTCTAACACTGGTAAGCGTTTTGCTAACTCCGGGCATCCCCGCGACTGCGCGCTGACCCTTATTTTCCTGTGGCAGGGCCTCCACTATTCGACGGCGCTAATGGACCGAGTGCGCGACGCTGGCCAGGCAATCTGGGACCTCAGCGAGCGCAACTCCGAGTTGTGCCGCCAGCTAGAGGAGGTTCGGGCTGGGTCGGGCCCCGAGGCGGTAGCGGCCGCGGAAAAACGCGCGACCGATTCCGAGGAAGAGGTGGCGCGCCTAAGAGCAGAGCTCGAGCAGTCGGGCGATTCAGTCAAGGAGCTCCAGGAGTTCCTCCGTTTGGATCGGGCCGAGCTCCGCCTGTTGAAGTCGGAGGCGCTTGGTCTCACCAAGAGGGCGGAGAAGGCCGAGGCCGAAGCCCGCGCTGCCTCTGATGCGCTGGCCGAGGAGGTTCGCCTCCGTCCGTCGAAGGACAAGGAGGCGATTGAAGCCTACAAGAGGTCCGAGAACTTCGAGCTCGGGCTGACCCGAATGGGACGAGTATCCTACGAGTATGGATACAGAATCGCCTTGGGTCGCTTCTGCTCATGTCCTCCTGGTTCCGAGGTGGAAAAGGACCCGTTCGCCTCTCACCCCGTGGATCTGGAGGTGGACATGCCGGAGGACGTGCCATTCGACGATCGCCCGAAGACTCCAGGAGAGTAGTGAGGGTCGTTTTTGTATGTCGGGGTCGAGGGTGCGAGGGGTTTCTGTATGGGTTTTGGCTTCTGTATCCCCTCCTTTTTAATAAAATGATCTTCTTTTTCGTTTTGTGTGTTTGCGTAGTGCCTACATCTTCAGACGAAGTATTTCCTAAGGTTCTGTATGTTCCAAGTCCGGGGCACGGGGTCGCCATCCATTGTTGCGAGTCGGAACGTCCCCGGTCGGGATACTCCGATGACCCGATAGGGTCCTTCCCACTTCGGGGTCAGCTTCCCCCTTGCTTGGGTTGGGCGGCTGACCTCGATTTTGCGCAGGACCAGGTCCTCTAATTTTATTGATCGGGGTCATACTCTCCGGTTGTAGACCCTCGCTACGGCTCTTTTGTAAGAAAGAGCTTTCTAGTGTGCGTTGGCCCGTCTTTCCTCGAGTAGGTCCAGGTTGGATCGGAGCCCTTCTCCCGAGGCCTTTTCGCTGTAGTCTGCCGTCCGCGGAGTCGGGATGGCTACTTCGGATGGCAATACGGCCTCGGTCCCGAACGTGAGGCTGTAGGGAGACTCCCCGGTCGGGGTCTTGGGGGTAGTGCGCATCGCCCATAGGACGCTCGGGAGCTCGTCGATCCAAGCCGATCGGGCAGCGGATACCCTTCTCTTGAGGCCGTCGACGATGGACCGGTTGGTTACCTCAGCTAGCCCATTCGCCTGGGGGTAAGCCACCGAGCTGAACCTCAGCTGAATTTTGTGCTTGGCGCAAAACTCTTGGAATCTCCTGTCGGCGAATTGAGGTCCATTGTCGGTGACGATGGACTGGGGCAGGCCGAACCGAGTTATGAGGTTTCTCCACACGAACCTTTCCACTTGTGACTCCGTAATGGTCGCTAGAGGCTCGGCTTCGACCCACCTGGTAAAGTAGTCCACTCCCACGATGATGTACTTCCGCTGGCCGGAGGCGGGTGGGAGAGGCCCGAGTATGTCCAGTCCCCATTGCGCGAATGGCCAGGCACAGTCGACAGGGGTGAACAGGACCGCCGGCCGTCGGGCGGTGCGGGCGTGCTCCTGGCACGAGCTGCACCGCCGCACGAAAGCTTTCGCGTCCTGGCGCATGGTCGGCCAGTAGTACCCCTGTCGGAGTATCTTGTGCGCCAGGGCTCGTTCGCCTATGTGTTCCCCGCAGGCCCCTTCATGCATGTCGGACAGAATGGTCTGAGCTTCGTTCGGCTCTAGGCAGCGTAACAAGGGGCGCGAGAAGGACCGCTTGTACAGCCGTCCTTCCTCTTCGATGTACCATGCCTGCGTCCGACGCAAGCGTCGAGCCGTGGTTTCATTGTCGGGTAGGGCCCCATCCCTCTTGAAGCGTAGCATCTCCTGTACCCAAGTGGCCGGCGCGCCGCCCGTGACCGTGGCGACGACCTCTATGGCTCGGTGGGGGAGCACTTCGGTCTCGGGTTGAGCCCAGGGGGCCGAGCCGGACGCCCATTTTGCCAGGGTGTCGGCTCGCTGGTTCTCGCTCCTGGGAACATTCGACAATTCAAAATGGGCAAACTTGGTGGCAAGGCTTTTTACCTGTGCCAGATATTTCGCCATAGTCGGGTCCCGGGCTTCGTATCCGCCGTCGAGCTGCCTAGCCACCAGCTGTGAGTCGGTGATGATGCGTATGTCGGTCACCCGCATTTCCAGTGCCAACTGGAGCCCCACCAGGAGAGCCTCGTATTCTGCCTCGTTGTTGGTGGCCCTGAACCCGAAGCGGAAGGAGCGCTCGATCGAGCGGCCGTCAAGTGTCACCAGCACCAGCCCTGCACCGGCGCCTTTTGCGTTGGCCGACCCGTCTACGTGGAGGGTCCACGTCTCACGCGGTGGCTCGATTCCTCGCCTGTGCTCGGGGTCAGCTCTGCAATGAAGTCTGCCATAGCCTGGGCTTTGATGGCAGTCCGTGGTATATACTGTATGTCATGCTCGCCGAGCTCCACTGCCCATTTGAGGAGACGCCCTGCAACGTCGAATTTAGACAGAACAAGCCGGAGCGGCTGGTCAGTTATTACCTCCATCGGGTGGGCCTGGAAATAAGGGCGGAGCTTTCGCGCCGACAGAACGAGCGCCAGCGCCAGCTTTTCGATTGGCGGGTAGCGTTCTTCTGGCCCGCTCAGCATGTGGCTGACATAGTAGACCGACAGTTGGTCGCCGGAGTTTTCTTTGACCAGAACCGAACTGACCGCGTGCTGGGAGGCGGCGAGGTAGAGACTCAATTTCTCCCCAGGGGAGACTGAAGCGAGTCGGGGGAGGTTGGCCAGGTGTTGCTTCATCCGCTCGAAGGCCCTCTCGCATTCCGTCGTCCATCGGAAGTTCTTCGGATCCTTCAGGGCCTGGAAGAAGGGGAGGCAGCGATCTCCCGATCGGGAAAGAAAACGTGATAACGCGACTAGCCTCCCGTTAAGGCGCTGCAGGTCTCTGATCGTCCGAGGAGGCTGCATGTCAATGATGGCCTGTATCTTTTCCAGGTTGGCGTCAATCCCTCTCTCATGTATGATGAATCCGAGGAATTTTCCCGAGGTCACGCCGAAGGCGCACTTGGCGGGGTTGAGGCGCAGGCCGAACCTTCGCAGGGTGTCGAATGTTTCAGCTAGGTCGGAAGGATGGGCCTCCGTCGTTCGGCTCTTTACGATCATGTCGTCGACATATATCTCCATGTTTCGTCCAATCTGGTGGGCGAATATCCTGTTCACCGTCCTCTGGTAGGTCGCCCCGGCATTTTTCAACCCGAACGGCATGACTTTGTAAAAATATATCCCTTGCTTGGTGAGGAAGGCTGTGTGTTCTTGGTCTTCGGGTGCCATCCTGATCTGGTTGTACCCGGAGAATGCGTCCATAAACGAAAGACGGGCGTGGCCGGCCGTGGCGTCAACTAGCTGGTCGATCTTCGGTAGGGGGTAGCAATCTTTTGGGCAAGCATTATTGAGACTGGTGTAGTCAATGCACATCCGCCAGCTTCCATTAGGCTTTTTGACAAGGACTACATTGGAGAGCCACTGTGGGTACCTCGCCTCTTCTATGAAACCGGCCGCCAGAAGTCGGTTTACCTCTTCTCGGATGGCCAGTTGCCGATCCGGGGCCTGCCGCCTGGGTCTCTATTTTACCGGGCGGGCGTCGGATGAGATGTTCAAGTGGTGCAGCGCGACTTCCGGGTGGACTCCGACTAGGTCAGTCGGCGTCCAAGCGAAGATGTCGGCGTTGGCTCGCAGAAGGCCAACGAGCTGCTGTTGCTCTTGTTCGGGCAGTCCCGACCCAACTTTGACTGTTTGGTCGGGCCTTCCTTCGATCAGTGGCAAGTCAATGGTGGATTCCTTCGGCTCGGGGCGGGGGGTCGGTTTTTTTCCCTCCCGGGGGTCTTCCAGCGGGGATTGGATCCTCGCTCTCTTGTTTAGCGACAGCGGTCAAGTAGCAGCGCCTGGACTCCCAGGAGTTCCCCGCCACTTCCCCGACCCCATCGTGGGTCGGGAACTTGATGGTTTGGTAGTAAGTTGAGATGACGGCTCGGGTCTTGTTGAGGGTTGGTCGTCCGAGGATGGCGTTGTATGCCGTGGGGAGGTCGACCACCAGAAAGGAGGTCATCACTGTTTTTGCCTTCGGGAAGACTCCCAAAGTTAGGGGCAGGGTGATGACCCCTAGTGACGAGATTGAGGCGCCGGTGAACCCCGTGAGTGTTGAGCATACCGGCTTCATGTTCTCCTTTACCAGACCGAGCTTTTGGAAGGCGTCCCAGTAAAGTATATCGGCCGAGCTTCCAGTGTCGATCATGATCCTTCTCACTTGCGCGTTGGCGATTCTGGCTGATATTACCAACGCGTCATCATGTTCGGCTGGTTCAGGTCCCCCGGTCGGGAAGGTGACTTCGGGGCCTTTTTCATGTTTGGTGGCTTCAACCCGGGAGGCCCTGGCGTATGCCCTTCCGCCCGCCATGGAACTCCCTTCGGACGCTGGTCCGCCGGTTATGACATCTATGTGCCGCTCGATGGGGCCTTCCGGGCGTGGCGAGAGCTCCTTATCTGGTCGGAGGTATGAGCCGAGGTGCCCTCGGCGGATGAGCTCCTCAATTTGCCTTTTTAATTCTCGACACTCCTCGGTGTCGTGACCGGGCTGTCGGTGGAAACGGCAGTATTTAGAGCGGTCCGCGAGTTCGCGCGGGCTCCTCATCGGGTAGGGGTCTTTGAGAAGGCCTTTCTCCTTAATGTGGAGAAATATTTCGGTCCGAGAGGAGTTCAGGCCCGGGGGAGGGGACCTAGGTGCCGCATCGTTGAGGCCGCCGGCCCTACGCCGGGAGGTAGCGGGCTGTTGTTGTTGGGACTGCTCTGGCTTGACCCTCTTGCGCTCGTCGCGCCTCCCGACCATCCATGCCTCAGCAGCGATGTACTGGTTCGCATGCTGCAACATTTCGGGAACCGAAGTGGGGGGTCGCTCCACCAGAGACCAAAAGAATCGGGTAGGGCGCAGGCCCATCATGAATGCCTGCATCATCAAAGAAGGGTGAGCGTCAGACAGCCCGCGGATTTGTGTGGTGAAGCGGTTCACAAAGTGAGGGAGGGGCTCATCCTCCCTCTGGTTGAGCCCGAGGAGCATCGCCACCGACGGCTTCGGTTTGGCATGAGCCAGGAAGTTAAGCTCAAAGTCCCTGGCCAATTGGTCGAAAGAGGCGATGGTCGCGGTCTTCAGATTGCTGTACCACGCTCGGGCTGGGCCCCGTAGGGTTGTCGGGAACGCCCTGCACATCAGGGCATCGGATGTCCCGTATAGCGCCATTTGGGCGCGGAAAGCAGCTACGTGGTCCGCCGGATCGGTGGCATCGTCATAGGCATCCAATGACGGGAGCCGAAAATGCGGCGGGATTGCTTGCTCTTGAATCTCGGGGGTGAAGGGGGACCCCTGGTGTCGCTCGGCCCCCGGGTCTCCCCTGGTCCGGCGAACCTCACGCTGCACCTCGTCCAGCCGGCGGCCTACGAGGCGTAGCTGGGCCCACAGGCCCTCCGCCGAGTCTGAAAGTGGGGCCACGGGCGTCGGGTGCGCCGCTGGTTCCTCCGCTCCTCGGCTCCCGGGTTGGGTCGATTGGTCCGGAGGCGAAGCGGGAGACTCGGGGAGCGGTGCGGGGTTTTGAGCGGCGGGCCGTTGCCGTGGTGGAGGTAGGGTTGAGTGTGAAGACGTCGGGGGAGAGACCAGCGGGATGATGGTCTGCATCACTCCCGTAAGAGCCCGGACCTGGTGCGTGAGGTCGTAGAAGGCTTCGGGTGGCACGGGTGACGGGCCACCGGGATTGGCGATGGGTGGCGATAGACCCGGATCGTTGAACAATCGCCAATAGCGCTCCGAGATCGCAGCGGGGCGCTCGTCCCGAACCCCCTCCTGTTGGGGATGTTCTTCCGTTGCGTCGGTCGTGTGCGACCGGACGACTGGGGGTTCGTCGGAGTGAGCCTGTTGATCGCTTGACATTCGGACCGGCCCTCCTTATAGCGCCATTATGTTAGTGTAAACACCTTTTTTTCTTAGCCGTGACCCGGGAGGTCGTCTCGGCTCGTTCGGGGGTCCGAATGGCGGGGATCTCCCTGGGGCGATGCTCGTCTCCACCGGGGTGGTCGGGTGCGGCCTCGGACTCGGGGCGATGCAGCGACTTCCTCCGGGTGGGGACTCCTTGCCTGCGTGTCCCGAACGGGAGACCTCGGCTTGATACCTGCACAAAGGTCGGGTCGGTTCGACCCGACCCCTCCGACGATCAAGTTAGAGAGATGAAGTGGCGGTTGTTCTGGGCGTCCAGTCTGCCCTCTTCCCTCTGGCTCGAGGACGTTTATAGGGGAACTCGGCATTATCGGGCGCGCCATCCCGTCGGTCGGGGCCGTATCTCTGATGGCGTCCGACATCGCCGAGGATGTTGCGTATGGGATCGGGGAATCGCAGGGCATGGGCGAGCTTCAACCGCTACCTACTTCTGTCTCGTCCTACTGTGTTGGGTTGACTGAGGGGCTGTGGGCTCAGTGAGGCTGACGTCCGGACGCAGACCGTTGCCCTCGTTGCTCTCCCTGGGGCGCCGCGCCTGTCCACGTGCGGGGGGCGTTGCCGGGAGTGGGGTTTACCATTTTTTGCCATATCAACTACTACACTAAAAGGCCAACCTATTGCTTACATTATCAAGAAGTGGAGACCATACTTTCTTGATCAATGAGTTGTGATGCGCCGTAGATATCTTGTGACTCAAGTATTGAAAGAGAAGCTCCCAGAGTTTGATGTTGCTTAGCCTTGAGAACAAGACTGATTTGAAAGGGGAGGAATTGTTCGGATCTCTTTATTTTCTAAGCTTTGAATAATATTTTATTGAGTTTGTCTAGTTCAATATGAGTCGGATAAGGGTTTATTTGATATTTATTTATTTATTAAGAGTCCAAGTCCTGATAAACTCAAGAGTGGAACTCTATAAATATGGATATATTTGTTTCTTTTCACCTATCAATGAAATATTATACTACTCTTTTGACAAACCCTAGGAGGCCGATCTCCTCAACATGATTAAGGAGGTCGATTCTCTCGAAATGATCATCCCTTTTCTCCCTCTTCTTTTATGATAAAACCTTAGGGGTCTTATCATAGATGTAGTTAAAAGATATAAAATAATTAATATTAGTGATATGAGGAGAGATAGAGCGAGTTGTGAAAAAAATTTATTATAAACTATAAATAAAGATTTATATATTTTAATTTAACTAAGAATATGATTTTTCATAGAGCTCCCAGGTGATAAAACATCCATGTAGCTGATCTTATGGTCTTGTTGTTTGTTATTGTTATTATTATATGGTTTTACATATGCATCATGATACTCTTGCTGACTTAATAGAATATTGTAAAGGTACCACTCCCTTTGTGCTTACATGGGAGATGATGACATGTTCAGCTCAGATCTCAGTGATGACCAGTTGAGGTTGAGACTTGGTCACATGTCAAGTACACCGTGCCAGGTTTGTTTTCTTTCTCCTTTTACCATTTATTTAATGGTAAAGATAGACAATGCCTATCGGTCCAATTTCACCTTGCCTTGTTCGGTAGTTTCTAGTTTGTTTGGGTTCTGTATTCCACTGAAGTTTAATTGCCAACTATGTATGTGATAACAATCAGTACTTTGACTCATTTGATGTATTGAATTTTGTCATTTACCGAAGAGGAAAAAAGTGTGCTTTAGCTTTTAAATAATGATTTCAATCTGTAACTTGAACTTTGATCTAGTTTATCAATAGATATGAAGAAAGCATACATCTGAAAACCAATCTCACCAAGACTACTAAACTAGGGAAACATAATTTGGATCTCTACTAATACTATAAGAAGAAAACATATGAAATTATTTTTTTAATTTTTTCTGATATTTTATCAAATTAAATTTGGATCTCTACTAATTTTTTTAAAGGAAAAGGCAGATGAATGCCAGCTTATTTCAGAAGAAAAAAGAGAAAAGAAAAGATTTGAAGGAGAGGATGAAAGCCTATGTAGAAATAAAAGGTCTTGGCAGTAGGTCTCAAAACGAAAGCCACCAAGATAATATACTCATGTTCCCAGTCATCTGTTCCATTATGTCAATCAATATATGGACTGGCAGATTACACTAAGACTCCCATCCTGAATAGTTATTGATTTTCCTACAATGTAAACTTTTTGTCTATTTGCACCACCCACTAAAAAGTGATGTTGGAACATGCATTTAATAGAATAGAGATTCTACTGAGTAAGCTTGGTAAAAGATCATAAAAACAAGATCTGGCCAACAAATTCAACAGAGCATCCACCAACACAATAAGATCATCCCCCACCTTTGTGAAAAAGAATCCTTTTAGAATATCATATAATCTCCTAACTATTCCCCTGAGGAAGATAAATCATCCAGCAATTTCCTTTTGTTGCCCTCATTTCAGACTAAAAAATTTTGTTATTTTCTAGTTAACTGGTGTAGTATAATTGGCCTTATTACACTATTTTTGTTTGTAGATTACTTCTTTTAATCTAAGGCAGATTTAATAGTACACAAT